>NW_008333036.1:235075-237733 GCF_000622305.1 Nannospalax galili
TCTGTTCAATACATAAAACGGAGGCTCTGGTACTTAAGTATTGAGGTTGGTACTAAACTGTCAGTGGCTTTAGTATGGTACTTCTATACTTTATGTTAATTCTCTAAATAAAGCTAAACTCCGGGCAGAATATTATAAAGACTTGCATAGATATGAACAAAATAGTTCCTACTTCATGGTGCTGTCTTTGAAGGGATCCAGGTCATGTGGAATGTACTCTAGGGCACTGATTCATGTCACATGCGGTGCTTCAAGGGCCGATATTATGGAGGAATGCAAAATTGGTCATTTAGTCTTGTGATTTCAAATTGTTAGAGAAACTGGGGTCAGGTTAACCTATCTAACATCACACCTTTAAGGACAACCAACTTTTCCACTTTAAGTAGTTATCGTTTGCCAGTAGTTTCTCAGCTAATGTTGGAGATACTTCCCCTCTTCTCCACATGTATATGCTCTTTTTTTTTGTCTGTTTTGAGCTTTTCTGAGTCTTGTGCATGCTATTAACATTGCTAGGTGTTCATATGAGTAACTTCCAAGCTGTCTGGAAAATTCTGCTTCCTTGTGGTCATCTTTCACTTCTGTCTCTTACAGTCTTTTTACCCCTTCTGCAATGATCCCTGAGTCTTGGGTGACAGAGGTTGGTATAGGTGTTCTACTCAGGAATAAGCTCTCTGCAATCTCTTATTCTGTACACTTTGGTCAATTGTGGTATCTGGATGAATCACCATCTGTTACATGAGGATATTTGGCTGATGAAAGTTGAGAGAAGCATTAATATTCTTTCTGCCCCCTGTTTCACTCTGTTCCCTAGGCCTTTGGTGTAGCAGTTACATTGTAGATCTGTCACTGTGTGCTGGGTACCCTACAGACACTTATTCTCAGTTTGACCAGTTGTGAGACTTTGTAACAATTTGTTTTCTTAACATAGTACACACTGTAACATTACTTCAGAGAATGCAAATATGGATAAATCTACCCCATTAGAGTATTTATTCTTGTGTTCAGTTAATTCCAGGGGCAGTACTTTAAGGCTAATGATACAAAAGAATACTTCATGGTTATGGGAAACATTTTATAAATCTTGAAGTTAAATTTCTTTCTGGAATGAGATGCAAGGATGTATATTTTAAAATAAGGTTTTTAGTCTTTGACATGTACATAATTACTGAAAAAAATGTGAATAGTTTTTTTCATATTCCAAGTGACTACTTACTCATCTTGAAATAAAAGTGTAAAGAACTTGGGGGTGAGCTTTTTCAATATTGACTGATTTTGCATCTAATAAGTAATACCTCTGTACTCTGAGGAGATAGTAGAAGGCTATTAAATTAAGAAATATTCACAGAATTTAATAGTGCCACATGACTGCCAACAACTTTCCTGAATAGTTCCAATTAAAAAAATACATGAGTATAGTAGGAAATCGTTCCTCCTCAAGTTTTATGGAGGTAAAACTAACAAACGTATATATTTACCATGTGTGATGGGATGTTTTGATACACATTGTCACAGTGCAGTGACCACAGTCCAAGCCTGATGGGCTTGCGGACCCCGACAGATAGAAATCAAGATGCAGGAGATGCAGTGGCTTGTGTACCAGTGCATGTTTATTGTGAAATAAAGCAAGCTTACATAGGAATCAGATCTGGAGTAACCAAGGAATAACTAAGGATACATCACTAAACAGAAAGTAACCAAGGAATAACCAAGGATACATTACGTTACTACCAAGAATATATTACTTCACCAACCAGAACTCACCCAACATTTGCCTTATCCACGATTCAGCTGCATAATATTTATAATATCTTAGATATAAGGTGTACTGTTTGTGATTACTCTTAGCAACTACTATAATTCATTATTTCTATATAGAAACCAAGCTAATGGTGCTGAGAAACTCCAGTGCCCATAAACTGAAACAGAACTCTTTGGTTATGTTTCCAAGACTGCCAGTTAATCAGGGAAGCATAGCCTGTCAACTCAGACCACAGAAGCAGAGAGCAGGGATACTCCCAAGGTGGAAGCATTCTTTTTCCAATGCTTAAGTGAAGGCAAGCTGCCACAGCCTGATGCAGCAATGGCTGTGCCCATAATAATTATAGCTCCCAGCAATACAATGACTGCTACAAAATGATTACTTCAATCTAAGTACCATCTTCACCTCTTATACTTATTTTTCATATGAACATTGAAGGTCTACTATTCATAATTTTCAAGTAAGCACTGATATTTAACCACAGTCACCTTACTCTGCAATAAATCTGAAGAAACTACTGATCCTGTTTAGTGCCTTCTCTTTCCCTTTTGACAAATATCTTCCCATTTCTCTTGCAACTCCACCTCTTTTGCCTGTTTTCATCTTGGAATTTTCTGCTTCTATGCCTGTGTTTTCTTTAGATTCTACTTTATTCGGTATTTTACTCTCTATGTGTTGTTAATTTCAGTTAATGCAACAACTTCTAGGCTTGTTCATGTCATTGCAAAAGCCAGGATTCCTTTTTTTTGAGGAGGGGTAAAGAATGTATATATGTTATGCGCTTTATCTATGCACATTCTTTGCACATGTACATGTGAATGATATTACAATAAAAGTGATAGAATGGTATTTCTTCTGGATATATATTCTGCACATCTAAGTTGCTCAATCTTATGATG
>NW_008333036.1:237762-238493 GCF_000622305.1 Nannospalax galili
ATTTTTTTTATGTGTATGTATGACTGTGGTATATGTGCATATGGCCTATGTGCAGACATGTGCACATGTGTGTGTGTTTGTGCATACATGTGTGCAGTAATATATATCTGAGCACAGAGGCTCGATGAGTACATCATGTGCTGCTTTATCATTCTCTACCTTATTCCTTTATGACAGAGTCTCACACTGAGCCTGGATCTAGTCTGGAAGCCCACACTCCCCAGTGATTCTCCACCTCTCAAACCAAAGTGGGTACAGGGTCATGTGATCACAATTAGCTTTATAAATGGGTGCTGGGATTGCGCATAGGTACCCCAGCTTATGTAGTAAGTGTGTTTATCCATTAACCCACCTCTCTATCCTGGTATTTCAATATTGGTCTT
The DNA here is from genome assembly GCF_000622305.1 of Nannospalax galili. NCBI lineage: Eukaryota > Metazoa > Chordata > Mammalia > Rodentia > Spalacidae > Nannospalax > Nannospalax galili. The sequence goes on from NW_008333036.1 coordinate 238,146, forward strand.
TTACTTTATTTCTTTTTCTTTTTTTAGCTAACTGCTGCACTTCTCTTTATCTTTATCTATCTATGTTCCCTAAAGTTTTTATTCATTTTTAATGTATATTCTTATTTAACTTTTGTGCATTTCATACAATAAATCTTAATGATAGTTAAGCCCCCTCCAAAGCTTCTCTTTATCTTTAACTCTGTTGGCAATTAAACCTAAGACCTTCTTTATGGTAGGCCAATACTCTATTATTTTGGTACAGAGGCAGTCTATATTTTTAATTTTAAAAAATATTTTATTTATATTTTATATTTTATGTGTACGAGTGTATTGCCTGCATGTATGTGAGTGCACCCATGTCATGCA
>NW_008333036.1:238613-240611 GCF_000622305.1 Nannospalax galili
CCCTAGGTTCCTTGTATACCCTTCCCTCCCTCCTCCCTTAAACTAACCCAATTTTTTTCCTGAATGAATCTACTTAGTTATAGACTCATCAAGAGTTTACAAGGGCACTCTCTTTTTTTTTAAGTCCAACACAAAGTTGCTATCTTTTGAATTTTTGAGAAAATCTAATCACACAGGTACAAGTAACTTTTTACTGCACTTTTAATTTGTAATTCTCTGATGATTAATGACGCTTAGCACTTGTTTTACATATGTATTGGAATGCACATTAGTTTTAATGAAAAAGTGAAACAGACTTTTATAATTTAGAACATTCTCCTGGTCTTTTGGTGTAATTTTCAGTTTTTTTCTGTTTCCTCCTTCAGACAGCACTGACAGCTGTCCCCAGTGGGGACCTGTTTTTTACAGGTGTCATTGCTTATGGCTGTTGAAAAGTACCGAACAAACTGGTAACAGAAAAAACATCAATAAAAATCCCAGAGTTCTAATTTCCCTGTTATCAGTTCCCATTGTGAAGGGGAAGCGAAATTGCCCCCAAGTGGTAGAAAATTCCTGAATCAAGTTGTTTCAGTGACTACTCCAGCTCAGGCCAGCTTTGCATATACATCTATGCATAAAACAAGCTCATGCTTCTCTTCTATTCTGGAGAAAATAGTCAATTTGGTATACACACATGTCTCTAATATACACACATTTTTATTCTCATTACCGATGCTATTTTTGAAATCTTAGATATGGATCTGCAAATCTAGAGAAGTCAGGAAACTGATAAATGGCTACAGGTGAAGGGAGGCTTCTCGAGAGGGGAGATAGAGGCAGGGACATAAAGAAAGAACAATGGCACCAAGTAGAGACCAAGGATAATCTTTATACTGTGTTTGTCTCAGAACTCCCAACTTTGATGATAAAGATAACTGTTAATCTTGCAAATTCAGTGCTTCAATTCCTCCATTCAAAAGCACACAATATTTCTTTTTAAATATAAACTTTATTTAGCTTTGTAATTTGATACAACAGTTCTTAGTTAACTTTACACTGCTCCCCATCCATGCCTCCCCCAGTCCCCCACCAGACCTTGTGTATTCTGCTGTATATATTAAGTCCTATCCAGTAAAACATTTGTACCACTTGTCCTTCAGTGTAAATTCAGCAAATGGAGTCTAGTCAGCCCATACGGAGAGCATATATGAGGCATACTCTCCCTCATCCATCGTCAATCAGTCTCCAGTAGTTTTCAGTCTAGTGCCTGCCTGCCATCCATTTCTCTTCTCCTCTCTGTACCCTGGTTTAATTTAGTAGGCATGGGTCCTGAGTTTGATGCCACCATTGCCACAAGTTAATGTGATAAATGCATACAACATTTCTTGATTTCAGCTCTCACAGTGAAACATACTTTGAAAAATAATAATAAAACTTAGGAAGGAAAGTAAAATTGAAGCTCCACGGTATTAAGCAGCACAATGCTAAATAGGAAAAAAATTTTCCTAGTTCCATGTTGGTATTCCAAATTGGCTCTCACAGCTTCAACACTGAAGATGTATCCATCACACTCCCTGTGTGTGTTATCCAGAGTTTATCCCCCTTCTACAGCTGGAAAAATCTCAAGGATAAATGTTTGCAAAGAAAAAGGGATGAACAAATGGTCCAGTTCATTAAACCTTTACAAGCACAGGAATGAGTACTTCCAGAATTTTCTGCAAATGAGGAAAAAACCTGTTTAAAAACAGACAATGTTTCCCCTGTTTAAAGGCTTCTATGTATCCTTTCTTCATCTGCAAGGCTTAATGATATCACATAAATATCATTCCTTAGGAATGCAGGTTCAGGATTATTATAATCTTTGCTTCACAAAACACTTAATTCTCTATTTTCATGAGCGATTGTCCCTCTCTCTTAAACGAAGACACTATTTTATATATATATATATATATATATATATATATATATATATATATATATTCTAAGAAGGATTTAAGTATTGATAAATATTATTTTTTT
>NW_008333036.1:241038-241747 GCF_000622305.1 Nannospalax galili
CATATAGTGGGGCATATATGAGGGAGGGGATCTAAGTTTATTTAAGAGCTATTATATGACATGCACAAACATTCAATAAAAATTTTAAAAATATGTAAAAAAGCAGAAAAGAGGAAAGAAACATTATTAACAAATATGTACTAATAATGAAAAAATTCAAATTTGTAATGTAATAAGATGCTGTTCCGGGCTGGAGAGATGGCTCAGTGGTTAAGAGCAATGACTGCTCTTGCAGAGGACCAAGGTTTGATTCCCAGCACCTGCGTGGCAGCTATGAACCGTCTTTAACTCCAGTTCCAGGGAAATCCGAAGCCCCCTTCTGACCTCTGTGGAGTTGCACAACACGGGTGCACTCACATACATGCAGGCAAAACACTCAGACACTTGTACATCCATGTTTGTTGCTGCTCTTTTCACAATAGCTAAGAGATGGAAGCAACCTAGGTGTCCCTCAGTTGATGAGTGGATAATGAAAATGTGGTTCATATATATGATGAAGTTTTACTCAGCAGTAAAGAAAGATGAAATCATGAAATTTGCAGGTAAATAGATTTAGAAACTGTTATACTGAGAGAAGTAACACAGACTCAGAAAAGCAAAAGACGTATGTTCTCCCTAATTTGTGGATCATACACCAAATCTTTACAATAGATGGGGTTCTATTCAGCAGTAAAGAAAGATGAAATAATGAAATTTGCAGGTAAATAGA
>NW_008333036.1:241836-242128 GCF_000622305.1 Nannospalax galili
GAAAACCATGATAGAGGGGTGAGACGATAAAAGAGAGAAACAATGCCTAGCTAGTCACGAAAACCAGAGGGAACCATATTATTCCTACAATCTACTGACAAATTATACTTAACAGATCAAGAAATATATCTCTAGATAAGGTTTATTTGAGACCAACCGGTCAGTACTCAAGATTTATCTGCAGGACACGCAGTATTTAAAAATGCCAGAATGGTGAAACTAACCTTCTTGGATGTTTAACAGACATACCTTGAGATCTATACTAATTGGGTCAGAGGGACACAAAGGACAC
>NW_008333036.1:243647-245247 GCF_000622305.1 Nannospalax galili
CTCTGTGTCCCTGAAATAGTAGCTTGGTGACTATATTTTGGAATAGCCCTATACCAAGTGCATCAAGGGTAAAAACACAAGAATATACACTGTATCTACTAGAAAAGAAATCAATGAGTTATCTACAAAGGAATTGTTCATCGCAGTACATTCTCACAGTAGAATACTAAACCAAAGTAAAAGTCAGTAGAGTGCAATGCAATGGTGCATTAGTTGCTGATTAAAATACCTGACACAGTCAATGTAAGGAAGGAAGGTCTTGCTTTTGCTCAAAGTTACCGGATGCAGTCCTCCATGGCAGGGAAGTCATGATGGCAGGAGCTTACATAACAGACCACACTGCATCTGCAATCTGGAAGCAGAGCAATGAGTGACTTTTGACCTTTCACTTTCTCCTTTTTATTTGATCCACGATCCCATCCTATAGAATGATGCTACCCACATTTAGGGTGAGTCTTCCCTCCTCACTGAACCTGACCAAGATAATACCTCACAGGTATACTCCGAGGACTGTCTTCATGTCATTTTAGATAGATCTTTTCAATCAATAATTGATAATCAATAGTAACTATCAAATTATTATGAAAAGTTTATCAACATTCTATTGAGGTGTTGAAGAAATATTTATGTTTACAAAGGAAAGAATGTAATTAATCTAAATGAGAAAAATTAATCACTTAACCCCAAAAGGTCATTCCATGATTGCAAGTATGGGCATGTCCTGGGTGAAAGGTTAGTATTGTAGTACAGAGTATGACATCATCTTAACAATTCTATTTGAGTGAAATGATTTGAATAACTATTCCTTTCTTCCTGTGTTTATCTTTCTGTATCACTCAAATATAATTTAGACTGCAGTTGTAAGTTAATTTTAACACTGTATCAAATCTAGTAGATTTTCCCATTCCATTCCATTAAATAAGGAGGGAAAGAATTGTTTCTTTCTCCTGCTTACTTTTTATTTAGCATTGTTTGTTGGACAATCAAAAATGACTATTGACTCTCTGCTGTAAGAGAAGCATTTCCTATTCCTGTAGGTACAGTGAAATAATCACCCCTGCTCTATGAAGCATACATTCCCGTGGATAAAAGCCAAATTAACAAAATAATGTGAAGCATATTTAACCTTAGAGATGAGGGATAAGAAGCCATGAAATAGAGAACAAGATGGAGAAAGACAAGGGAAACAAGAGGGAATATTTTAAAGCAGTAATTCCTTTCTTCGAGTTTAACCAAGGCTTTAATCCATTAAAGTAAGAAATATCCGGCCCCAAGCTCCCAAAGGAGAAAACCAACCAATGATTCTACCCAGCTAAAAAGCCTACAAACCACATCAATGACCAGCCTAGCAAAATATCTCTATTGGTGCAATAGTGGCACTTTTGCTTTGGTGATAGTAAACAGTTGTCTAATTGCTTAAGGTCAACCAATAGGAGGGAATCCATGCCATGCCTTGTACTGTAAATACAGTCAAGTACCTATGGCTAGAGAAGTCATAGGCCCTAGAGGTGATCCAAATATAGTCACTTTTCTAAACCAATGCAACTTGTTATATTCTAAATATTTATCCTTAGATTCAGAGATAGATGTAGCTGTCCTA
>NW_008333036.1:245392-246704 GCF_000622305.1 Nannospalax galili
CAAGAAAGGGGTCAGAAAGAGTGTAAGAGCCTCAGGACCAGAACTCCTCCTGCTAGATCATGTACTCTCGACATGAGAGTGACTTTGCATCCATGCAATCTCACTAATATGTGTGCCTCACCAACATAATGACACTAGTTGCATGTCAATATGCATGGAGGAATTTTCACAAGGTCCCACCTCTAGATGAATATCGACTGGTAATCAATGGCTGCTGAGCGGAGGAGACTTGGTTTACTCCAGGAGTCAAGCTCCCTGATGGGTCATCCAGTCCCAAGTGGTCAGCCATAAACCTACATACAAGTGAGTGCCACTAATGTACTCAGTATATTGTATGTGTGCGGTGTACATATGAATGTATGTGATACAACAATATTTATCAAGAAAGAGGTCTTGAAGTCTTGACTCTGAGAGGGAGTGGAGGGGGATGTGAGAGGCATTGTAGTAGGGAGAGATTGGAGTGGTGGTGATGTAAATACAGTACTCATGTACAAAATTGTCAAATATTAAAAATTAACAAAAAGAAACAAATGTTGGTGAGGATGCTAGGGAAGTAGAAATCTTATTCACTTTTGGTGGGATTATAGGTGCAGCCATTATGAAAATCACCATAGAGCTCTCTTAAAAATAACAACTAGAACTTCCACATGACCTAGCTGTACCTCATGGACATATACCCAAAGGACTCTGTATAGTACTACAGAAATACCTGTGCATCCATATATCTTGCTGCTCTATTCAAAGTAACTAGGAAATGAAATTAGCTATTTATCAACTGGTGAATGGATTATTGAAAATGTGGTTTATCTACACAATGAAATTTTGATCAGCATTGAAAAATTAAATTATAACCCCCCCAAATTTTTTATATTTATAATGAATTTGTTACTGTGGGGGGATGCATGTATGGAGGTGGAAATACAACTTTTTGGAGTAATTCTTTCCTTCCACCATGTGGCCTCTGGTGATCAAATTCAGTTTGTCAGGTTTAATGGCAAGCGTCTTTACCAGCTGAACCATGTTGCTGGTTCAGCCTATTGTTTTTCTTGTTGATTTTTATAGATAATTCAAATAAAATACCTGTTGTTAGGGATCATTGCAATGAGTAATGATCAATTATTGTAGTTTAATGATACCAAAACAATTTTGTTCTTATTTCCCTCTTGTTCCTTGGGTCCTTATTAAGAATTTCAATAACCTTTGGCACACTGTCCTAAACAAATAGCTCTCTAGAGGAAAAACCCTGTAACTCCGAGTTTTTTTGAATCTATTGTTTTTGCAGTGTCTCTTGGTCAGTGTCGTCTTGAGGCAT
>NW_008333036.1:246887-247024 GCF_000622305.1 Nannospalax galili
GGAATTGCTGTGAACATGATATATATTCTAATGTGCATCTGTGAGTGGAAAGCAAAGTAGAGTACAGTCAGGAAACAGAAGTGAACATCAAGTAGAACTCTAAAAACATCCATTGAATTACTGGAAAAGGCTATTGA
>NW_008333036.1:247584-250985 GCF_000622305.1 Nannospalax galili
CTCTGGGGCCCTGATTCATGTTAGGCCCAGTGCTTCAAGGATAAATACTCTGCAGGAACGTAAATTTTGTCACTACGTTTTGTGATGTCCAGTAGCTAGAGAAATTTGCTTTATCAGTTATAATTACCACTTTTATTTTTAAAATTATAGAGGTATTAAAGAAGACACTTTTCTTAATCCCATCCTAGTTCATTTTTAAAAAATGTTGGAAAAATAGGTTGAGTAAAGAAGTAGCTGTCATATAACCTACCAGATATATAGTAAATAAATATAGCTTATACAAACAAGCCAAGCAAATATCATGGTCTTGAGGGTAATGGTATGTAACACTGTAATCTAGGAAGTCAGAATGTCACAAGGGAACTGCCATATATAATCATACTAGTTTGGATATTAATTTCATAATGACAAGACACAGATTAAACTTAAAACTGATGAGAATGGCTTTAAACTAGCTTTTAATGATATGGTTATGTCTTGAGGTGCCAGACTGCCCCACAGTCTCTAGACATCCTCTTTCTTCTTTTCTTGAAGTTTTTCAAGTTTCACAGAATGTATTTTGATCATATTTCCCCCTCCCCTCCCTGCACCTCTCTTATACCCACCTGACAGCTTTCATGTACTCTGTCATATATATTAAGGCCTGCTGGGAGAGAGAAAGCTGGTTTTCCTTAAGGGTGGCACTTTCTGAGTAAATCACAATCTGTTGAATGAGGAAGCTTTGCTGGTGAAAGTTGAGATATGCATTAATTTTCTCTTCCCCTTTATTCTGTGTTCCCTTAGCCTTAAGTGAAGAGTTTGCATTGTAGGTGTGTCACTTAGGATTGGGCACCTCACAAACACTCATTCTCTAAGTCTGACCTGTTTGTAAACTTTGTAATAATTTATGTTCCTAACATTGTCCATATCTGAAACATTGCTTCAGACCATGCAAATATGGATAAATCTACCCATGTTGGAGTATTTGTTCTTGTGTTCAGTTATTTCAAGGGCCAGTAAATTACAGTTATTTATGCAAAGGTATACTTCATGTTTATTGGGCACATTTGATAAACCTTGAAGTTAAATATTTTCTGGAGTGAGAAGCAAGAACTTACATAATAGAATAAGGTTTGTAGTTTCTGACATGTATGCAATGATTGAAAAACAGTGAGTGGGTTTTCTTTTATATTTCACGTGACTACATATTAGTCTTGAAATAAAAATGTGAAGTATTTGGGGGTAAATTGTTTCAGTGGTGACTGGTCTTCAATCTAATAAGAAAATACCTCTTTACTCTGAGGAGAAAGTAGAGGCTATTAAATTTAGAAATATCCACAGAATATAATCGCACCACATGACTTCCACCAACTTCCCTGAATAGTCATATTTTTAAAATATATGAGCAAGTTTTATGGAGGTATAGCTAGGAAATGTATATATTGATCATATGCAATGAGATGTTTGATATACATGAATGCTACAAGATGATTACATCCATATAAGTATCAAAATCACCATCAATTCTTATTTGTCACATGAACACTGAAGGTCTACTATTAGTAGTTTTCAAGCATGAACTGATAGTTAGCCACAGTCACCTTGCTCTTCACCAAATTTGCAGGAACTGCTTATCGGGTTTAATGGCTTCTTTTTCTCTTTTGACAAATATCTTCTCATTCCCCTCCCAGTCCACCTCATTTTCCTGTAGTCATCCTGGGATTCATATGCCTGTGGCTTATTTAGACTCCACTTCGAGATCTTTCAGTATTTGACTTTCTGCTCTTTAATTTCCGTTAGCACAATGAATTCTAGGTTTGTGCATGTTATTGCAGAAGCTAGGATTCCTTTTGTTTGATGAGGGGCAAAGAATGTGTGTGTGTGTGTGTGTGTGTGTGTGTGTGTACTTGTGTATGTGTTATGCACGTCATCTATCATTGAATACAAATACACATTATTTATACATATTGATCACTATGAACAATGCTGCAATGAAAGTGAAATGTCATATCCTCTGATATATATTCTACAAATTGGAATCACTATATCGTTTTATATTTCTATTTTTAATTCTTTAAGTTTTCTGTATGTGTATGCAAGATTGTGGTGTATGTGAGTATGGTGTAATTGCAACCAAGTGTGCAGGGTTCAGGGTCATGTGACAATAATTACCATGATACTTGAGTGCTGGGATCTGTGCATAGGTCCTCATGCATATGCAGTTAGGGAGCTTTTCAGTTAAGCCATATCTCTAGCCTGCTCCTTCCATTTTAATATTTCCCTTTATTTTTTTCTCCAATTTCTGCTCTTCTCTTTATCTTTTACAGTGTTTCGATTAAAAACAGGACCTTCCATATGCTAAGTAAGCAAACACTCTATTACTGTGGTATAAGAACAGTCTGTATTTTAACATTTTTTTGAGGTGCCTTCATAACGTTTTCCTGAATGAATGTACTAATTTATATTCTCATCAAGAGCTTACAAGGGCACTCTCTTTTAAATTCAACCCAAACTTGCTATCTTTTGTGTTTTTGATAAAAGCATTTCACACAGGTAGGGGCAATATCTCACTACAGTTTTAATTTGCACTTTTCTGATAATCAATGATGCTCAGCACTTGTTTTATATGTACTGGATTTTACATTAGTTTTAATGGTAAAGAAAAACAGACTTTTATAATTTAGAACTTTCTCCTAGTCTTTTGGTATAATTTTCACTTTCTCCTCTTCCCTCCTTCAGGTAGCACTGACAGCAATCAATGGAAAGATTCAACCACTCTGTAGTGTCAGAGTTTGTGCTCCTGGGACTCACCAACTCCTGGCACTTCCAGCTACTGCTGTTTGTGTTCTCCTCCATGTTTTATGTGGCAAGCATTACAGGAAACTCCCTCATTGTGTTTACGGTGGCCTCTGACTCAAACTTACACTCTCCCATGTACTTTCTCCTGGCCAACCTCTCCTTCATTGACTTAGGTGTTTCTTCTGTTAGCTCGCCCAAGATGATTTATGACTTGTTCAGACAACAGAAAGTCATCTCCTTTAGAGGTTGCATCACTCAAATGTTCTGCATGCATGCAGTTAGTGGTGTGGAGATGGTGCTGCTCATAGCCATGGCCTTTGACAGATATGTGGCCATATGTAAGCCTTTGCACTATCTGACCATTATGAGTCCAAGAATGTGCCTCTTCTTTTTAGTGGCTGCCTGGGTTGTTGGCCTTACACATTCTCTAGTTCAAATAGCTTTCGTGGTAAACTTACCTTTCTGTGGACCAAACGTGCTGGACAGCTTCTACTGTGACCTTCCTCGGTTTATCAAACTTGCTTGCATAGACACTTACCAACTGGAATTCATGGTCACAGCCAACAGTGGGTTCCTCTCTGTGGGATCCTTCTTTTTACTGATCATTTCTTATATTGTCATCA
>NW_008333036.1:251202-258253 GCF_000622305.1 Nannospalax galili
GGATTGTCTTCATTAAATATGGTCTTATTTTTCACCAAATTAAAAAAAAACTTGTATACTTAGGTATTCTAATCTATTCATATGTATATTGTATTTTGTCTTCTGTTTAGAAGAGACAATCACTCCTGAAAACAGAGACAAGTGTTTTTGTAAAGCAAAGATTATGATAATCTTGAACCTGCATTCCTAAGGAATGATGTTTATGTGATATTATTTAGCATTGCAGATGAAGAAAGGTACATGAAGGCCTTACTAGGGGGAAACAGTATCTCTTTTAAGCAGCTTTTTCCTCATTTGCAGAAATTTCTGGAAGTACTCACTTTTGTGCTTTGTGTGAACTGGACCATTTGTCCATCCCTTTTTCTTTGCACACATTTATCCTTGAGGTTTTTCCAGCTGTAGAAGGGGGATAAAATCTGTATAACACATACAGGGAGTGAGATGGATACATCTCTTGTGTGGAAGTTCTGAGAGCCATTTTGGAATACCAACATGAAACTAGGAAAACTTATGTTTTTTTTTCTGATTAGCATTATGCTGCTTAATACCATGGAGCTTCGATTTTACTTTCCTTCCTATGTTTTATTAATATTTTTCAAAGTATGTTTTTCTGTGGGAGACGAAATCAAGAAACATTGTATGCTTTTATCATGTGAACTTACGGCAATGGTGGCATTGAACACAGGACCCATGCCTACTTAATTAAACAAGGGTCCAGAGGGGAGAAGAGAAGTGGATGGCAGGCTGGCACTAGACTGAAAACTACTGGAGTCTGATTGATGATGGATGAGGGAGAGTATGCCTCATATATGCTCTCCATATGGGCTGACTAGATTCCAGTTGCTGAATTTACACTGAAGGACAAGTGGTACAAATGCTTTACTGAATAGGACTTAATATGTATGGCAGAATACACCAGGTCTGGTGGGGACTGGGGGAGGAACGGATGGGGAGGAGTGTAAAGTTAACTAAGAACTGTTGTATGAAATTACAAAGCTAAATAAAGATTATATTTAAAAAGAAATATTGTGTGCTTTTGAATGGAGGAATTGAAGCACTGAATTTGCAAGATTAACAGTTATCTTTATCATCAAAGTTGGGAGTTCTGAGACAAACACAGTATAAAGATTATCCTTGGTCTCTACTTGGTGCCATTGTCCTTTCTTTACTTCCCTGCCTCTATCTCCCCTCTCAAGAAGCCTCCCTTTACCTGTAGCCCTTTTCTAGTTTCCTGACCTCTCTAGATTTTCAGATCCATATCTAAGATTTCAAAATTAGCATTAGTAATAAGAATAAAAACATGTGTATATTAGATAAATGTGTGTATGCCAAATGGAGTATTTTCTCCATAATAGAAGATAAACATGAGCTTGTTTTGTGAATGGATGTGTATGCAAACCTGGCCTGAGCTGGAGTAGTCACTGAAACAACTTGATTCCGGAATGTCCTATCACTTGGGGGCATTTTGGCTTCCCCTTCACAATGGGAACTGATAACAGGAAAATTAGAGCTCAGGGATTTTATTGGTGTTTCTTCAGTTACCTATTTGTTCAGTAGTTGTCATCAACCATAAGCAATGACACCTGTAAAAATGTATCATCTCAAGATTGTTCCTGTTTTAAAATGAAGCTTTCTTCACTTTCCAGGTACAGAATCCTGTTCAGTCTAGCTCTTGATGGTAGATGAGAGTATCTGAGGGAAATTGTGTAATGTGATCAAACGTCATAACAAAGTACAGAAACAGAGATTTTGGCAACTGAATTTTGTCTTTGCTCTTTTTCTTTTCCTTTGAAGAACATTAAGATAGTATTTTGAGCTAATGTTTCCTTGCAGTGGTATCAAAATTACTTTATGAGGCTCAATTTCTTTACCTTTGAGTATGACAACAGTGGGAATTAAGTAAAAAGTATAACTTTTGTTCACCTCTCTATCTGTCCCTGAAAGCCGTCTCTATGACTTGCGGATTTATTAAGCAGTTTTCCAGGTACCTAATGTGAACGTGACTTCTCCAGTAACAGCAATCCCCTTACAAATCAGATAAAAATAAAAAAGCAATAACTTGATTGAGTCAAAAATCTTAGTGTCCTGAAATTCTTTCAAAATACTTTAATCATCATTATTTTTTATTTTATGTGCAGGAGTGTATTGCCTGCATGTATGTAAGTATACCCATGCCATGCAATACCCACAGAGGTGAGAAAAGGGTGTAGGATTCCCTGGAACTGGAATTATGGATGGTTGTTAGCTGCCGTGTGCGTGCTGGGCGTTGAGCTTGGGTTCTTTGCAAGAGCAGCCAGTGCTATTAACCGCTGAACGAGCTCTCCAATCCTCAAAATTTTATTGAGCAAACAATCTCTATTTGTCGATATTCACCGTTATTTTCGTGCACAACAGCGTATTTGATGCCCTTTTGCTGCCTGCTTTTTGTATCAATTGTGTTTTGATTATTTTTATTTTGTCTGAACTTTGTTTTCAGTGGCTTCTAAGAATTTGATTGCTTGTGCATAGCAGTGTTTTTTATTTTATTAGGTGACAGATGCTGTAGTTATTTTACTTACCTCTAATATCTATTTACTAGATTCAGCTTCTGTGTGGTTGTCATTGTGCATATCCATAATTATGAAATATATTTTTATTGAAAACTGAAAATGTCATAAATAATTACTTTCTAACATACACTAAAATTTAGCACATTGGTTTGATTAGAATTAATTAATATTTAACTTCTGAGAAAATATTTACCTACTAGAGATTCATTGCATTGAGTAATTATCAATTATTATATATAAATGGTCCAATGATACCAAGTAATTTCACCTTTATTTACCTCTTACTCCACAGGATAATATTGTGTGTTATGAAATTCTTTAGTCATATAGTCCAAACCAGATAAACCTCTGGAGGAAAATATTCTATAACCACTAGCTTCTTCTGAATTATCATTTTTGTGCAGTGTCTCTCGGTTACTGATGCCTTGAGGTATCTATAATTAGTTTCATATCTTCCTAGTTAAAGATACTCTGTGATATTTTATTTCAAAGGACACACAAAATCTGAGTGTTCCATGATAGTGTTCTTTTACCACAAGTGAATTAATGGACTGAATTCGTGCAACAATACTTGATTAGCTTTATTTTCCGAGGCTGTTCTGTACTTGGAATTGCTGTATGAGTCACACCCCAAAGTGCATGAGTGAGCCTAAAACAAATTAGAAAGCAGCTAGGAAACAGAATTGAAGAGCATAGGAGAATAGCTATCAAAAAAAGTCCACAGAATTATTAGAAAATGTAACTGCCTTCGACCTAGAGCCACACTGTGAACAGCACTGTAAACTCCAGAACTATGCAATATTTTCTATTAAGTTTATATTGTAATTGATCAAACTATGTTCAGTAAATATTGAATAATCTATTGCCCCCTAATATTTGTCTAGCCTATCTACAGTATCTAGAAGGTGAATTTCCTTCCCATGAGTATCAAATATTGATCAATTCTCTACAACATCTTTAAAACTGAAAATAATGTATGGCCATACATTGTTACAAGTATAAGCCTATGTTAATATAAAGCAGAAACACGATACTTACATCTAGAAAATCAAGGAATATTCTTGGGTTAAGTGTCATAATAAAAGGCCTTTCTTGCCTCCTTTAATGTTATAACGAGTTTCCATATGTAATCTCAGCTACCTATGCCAAAGGGTTTCAGGTGAATTGAAGTTTATTGTCACATTGTCAATTTCCTCTTGGTTGCATCAAAATACAATAGAAGACAGACAAATGAATCCTCTCTGTATCCCAGAAACAATCTTGGAGGATGGATATGTTAATCCCATTCTGAAGTGGAAGGTAGCAAGAACCAGAAGTCTGCCGATCCCGAGTTAGTTCATGGACTCAGATCTTTTCTTCTCAGATGGATAAATTCCTCCAAAAGTCTCTAAGAAGGGAAAATGCTTTCAATGATAAAGTATGTAATTCTTACAGATTAAAAATAAGAGATAATTTGAAGGATGCTGTGAACTTAAGGTAAGTTATGAGTGTTAAATACAGAAAATAAAAATATTAGTTGAAATTTGTATACCAAAAATGTTAAAATGAAACACAGAACAAAGACGTATAGAGGGATATGAAGTATAAACATAAAATTATTATGTGAATCTCTTGTTCCTGGAACAATTTCTTGTAGAAAAATTCTACCATTAACTCAGTATCTAGTGGGGACTGTCTTCTTAAAAGAACAAAGACGTATAGAGGGATAGGAAATATAAAATATTATGTGAATCTCTTGTTCCTGGAACAATTTCTCATAGAAAAATTCTACCATTAACTCAGTATCTAGTGGGGACTGTCTTCTTAAAAATGTTTCTTAATAACCATGAAAAAATGTTGCTTGTTTGATGCTTATTCTTACTTTTTCTTTTACACATATGTAATGAACAGGTCTATTGGTGGGGTAGTTGCATTTTTTTCTTTAGGTAATTAACAGCTGACTAACTGGACTTAAGGCCTACTCAATGGGAGGAAATTCATCCATAGTCCTGTAAACATAGCCAAGTCCACATGGTTGGAGAGGTCATAGACCCTAGAGAAGAACCTATTTCTGCCGCTTTCCCAAACCAATGTTAGTTCCTACTATATTCTGAATACCCTTATATTCATATCATCCTAAGGAATGATATTTATGTGATGTAATTTAGCCTTTAAGATGAGGGAAGATTGCGTGAAGACTTTAGTACAGGGAAAACTTTCTCTTTCTTTAAACACCTGTTTTTCTCATGTGCAGTAGTTCCTGGAATTACTCTCTTTTGTTCTTATAAAGGTTTTCTGAACTGAGTCATTTGTCTCCTGTTCTCTCTCTCTCTCTCTGCTGTGGAAGGGAGGAAGTTCAAATCTGGATAACACACACACATCTTTTATGTGGAAGCTGTGAGAACCATTTTGGAATACTAAGAAGGAATTAAGAAATCATTATAGTTTTTCCAGTTAGTATTACACTACTTAATACCATGGATCGTGTATTTATTTTTCCTTCTGATAGTTTCTTCTCTTTTCTCAGTATGTTTCTCTGTGAGAACTGGACTTCAGAAAAATTTGTGTGCTTTTAGAAGGAGAAATTGAAGTGACACTTATGTTTGATTTGTGAGTTGGCACACAGTAGTGAGGTCACACACGTGTTCCCAATATTCTGATGCATCCTCATGATACAGACTAATACTAGCTGTGATAGTTAATCCATGGCATCACTTAACTGTATCTGGGATTAACTGAAATAAGAGAGATCTTCTTGATGGGGTCATCTGAAGCTGGAAGACACACCCCAAATGTGTGTGTTACCTTCTGATGGCAGCCCGTATAAAAGGCCATGGCAGAGGAGGGTACTTGCTTTTTGCTGCTTGCGGTCTCTCTTGCTGGTTAGTTTGTCTTGCTGCTGTAGACTGAAGACTAGCCAATCTTTTAGAAGTGATTAGACCTTTAGTGCCAGATTGGGACTACTGAGACAGCCAGCCTCATGGGCTGAGAGACTACAGGATTATTCAGCCTCTCCACTGTGGTGCAGCCATTGTTGGACTAGTCAGACTCTACCCTGTGAGCTAATGTGATAAATCCCTTTATATATATTCATACTACTGGTTCCGTTTCATTAGAGAACCCTGACTAATACACTAGTCTTACAGTTTTTCTGCCTCTTTATAGGTATTGCCATTCAGTTTGTCCAGGTCTTGTGTCAGGCGCAAGTGGTTCACTCTGATGAAAGGCTCAGGATTAGTAGTTATCTTCAACATCAGAATTCAGAGTATTGTCAGATACTGTATAAAGATCATCAGAGGTCTCTGCTTTGTGACATTGTCCTTTCCATAATGCTGGCTTCCCTGGCTTGAGGTGCAGGATGTGGTTCAGTGGTAACAAAGTTTACTGGTCTGATTAATGGTTTCTTTCACTCTATGAAGTTTTGCTCATATAAGTAATCTCTCACCGTATATCCTTATGGTAGTTCTGTATTACTTATCAACCTGTGAGTGATGCAGACTCAGTGCACTTGCCAGCCCAATCTATATGTTAACACAACATTGTGACTAGCTATAGTACACATATATTTTTAGCACAGATGAAATGTATTAATGAGCTTGGAATATATGAAACTAAGTGATTTACTCACATGTCTCATCACTTTCAAGCCAGGGACTTGATAGATTAATGGAATATAGTCAGGTAAGGTAGGTGGAGTAACAGTGCTGTTTGGGCACAACACTTTGGGCTAATGGGTGACACTCCAGCATGACAAGTTACAGAAGCAGATCTGCTACTCTTCTCACAGCTCCCGGAAACTCATTCTTTTCTGTATCTACAGCATTTACTCATGGTTCCGAAAAACCTCTTTTTTCTCTTAGCCCTCTCACCTTTATTAAGATAAGAGCTAGTGCTCTGGTTAGTCCTTGATTTTTTAACCATCTTGCTTGATTCTCATATCCCTGTCCAAACCTTTGAATATCTTTCCTTTCATAAATTCCCTTTAACTTTCCGAGTGTGATATGTTTTGTTTCCTGGACCTTGAATATTGCCATGCCATATCTCTAAAACAATGAAAAGGAAGCAGAGTTACATGCATTTACAATGCTAATCACATATAAATGTAAAACTCAAGAAGTTTTCAAAGAAAACATACTGCATGATTGTCACTAAGGGAACCCAACAGCAGTTTTTGCTTAAGGGACATGATCAAAACATTGTTGGTTTGACTTGTGACAATCTTGTTTTCAAAATAAGAATAGATCACTGGAATTAGCAAATACTGAGAAATTGAAAACCTTGGTTAGTCATCTTTGTTGCTATTAGGTCATTATATAATAGTTTAAACTAGACTTTGAGTGTTTGAAGTATCATTTCCAAATATTAAAATTAAGGACTTAATAACTCTCACATATTAGATATTTCTTTTTTTTTTAGTTCCAATGAAACAGAGGGTAACTCTGAATTTTCTAAATTTCATTTGCTTTAGGTGGGGTTAAGAAGGATATATTCCTATGCTGTCTGATCACAAGGTTGTGTCATTA
>NW_008333036.1:258388-274922 GCF_000622305.1 Nannospalax galili
TTTTACAGGAAGTTCTGGCAGATGTCACACATTTTTTGCCCATTTCCTGATATTGGGAATGTCTCTTATAAGAAGCAGCTTCAATATCAAAGGAAGGTAATTTTAAAAATCAGTAATTATTTTTGTATATTTTTCATTTTTTTGTGTATTTTGTAGACAAGAACTTAATCATCTTTATACTCCTTTCCCCACTGACACCCTCTCACAGCCCCCCTCCCAATGGATTTCACGTACTCTGTTATTTATATTAAGGTCTATCCAGTCAAATTAGTGTCCCCATACATCCGTCAGTACAAGTTCATCCACGGTGGTCTAATCAGCCTATCTAGAGTCACTCCCTTAAAGATCAGCTCTACTCATGCAGCAGTAATCAGGTGCTCAACAGTTCTTCAGCTAAGATTGGGGCCTGCTGCACATTTCCACAGTTCTATGCTGGGTTTTTGTTTGTGAGTTTGAATGGGTCTATAATTCTGTAAGTTTTCAGCTGGAAATGAAGCATTATAGGTTTGGGAAAAGACGAGGACCACTAGAGAGCATCCTGAAGCAAGAAAAGAAATTTATTGGGATGTACTGTCATGCCATCTCCAGTGAAGCCTGCGTGAAATCCTCCGTGGGTTGAGGCTGGAACTTCAAGGAAGGGTGCTTATTGGAGTTGGCTGTGCTAAAAAACATGCAGTGTACTTGGCATGCTTTTACTTGCTATTATCTTTCTGACCGTCACTGTGTCATGGGTTTTCAGAGGCCCGGAAAGCACCTGGTGTCCTTGACACCACTGACACTGCCTTTATTGAAATCTTTTAATTATCCTAGTATGCAGCAAAAGTTCTCAGGAACTCAATCACCTGAGACAACTTTGCCTCCAGATGCATCACTATTAATTAAAGTCATTTTAGATGCAACAGGAAGTAGTTAAGCAGAATTAATGCTGGAAATTCCAGGGAAGAACTGATTTCTAGAAGAGAGACATGGATGGATAAATACCAATAAGCGTTTCTTGGTATTCATTAAATTCATGCATAAATTGGCAAGATCAAGACCACCTTGGTGTTTTTTTGACAAAAAATCAACAAGAGAGCATTAAAAGGCAACTACAGACTGTATTTGAAAGTTGGAAAAGATAGGAGGGAAGGATGGTTTCATAGGTCCCTAACATGGGATGATTTTTTAGGATCTAAGGGTCTAAGGGGTTAAGGAATATGACTTAGAAGCCCTATGGCCCACTACAAATAAGCAAGGAATGTTATCAAATAGTTAAAAATGTAATATCAGGCACAGCTGATATTGAAAGTACTTGGTGGTTTAAGGTCATTCTGACCTGAAATCACAAAACTAAGCGGAATTCTGAGTGCGTAATAAAAACTGGTAGTAGAAACAACAGTATCATAAAGCAGGAATTTGCTGGCTGGTACCAGGTTGATAGATAAGGAAATGTGTTTTGGCTATACATGATAGTTGGCAAAATTATTTCACTTTTACTGAAAATCTTAGAAAGTGACTAATTACAGAACAGTCATGCTGATGATGAAATTTTGCAATCTTTGCTGTATATATTTCAAACCTTGCAGCTGCAAAAACACACTCAGACTTTCACCAAGTTCTTGTGTGTCTGTCTGTCACCCGCGGAATCCTTGCCCACTCTCTCGAGGACCCTGTTCCCGTCGGACTGAACTGCTCCGATTTGGGCTGTTCCGTCGCAATGTACAACAAGCTGCTGGACTGCTCCCATAGGAGAAAGGGAACAGCGTTTTTTTTTTTTTTTCAACACAGCAGGCTGGATTTTATAGGATTTTTCTTTTGTGGGTGGGGGGAGGTGAGACTGTAGCAGAATGGTGAGTCAGCCAGTTCCTTGGTGGGGGGGTTCAGTTAGGTGTTTTTCAGTGTTTCAGTTGGCTGCAATGGAATATTGCTGTTATGATTAGGGTGCATTTTTAAAAAAAATAGGTGGTTACTAAGAAAATAGGATGGTTTAGTTTCTGTTTCCTGGAATGCTGTCCACAAGGTTGTGATCTCCATGTTGCTGGTCAGCAGTGACTCCATCATATCTTATAATATCTTAAAATTGTTTTTGCAATTTTTCATAGTTTTTATATTCTGGATTACTCCTTTCACATTTTCTGATACTCACCATAATGTTCAAACACATTTCATATACACTTAATCTTTCTCCTTAAGCCATTCATAAGACTAAACTAATAGTAGAGAAAAAATTAAGAACACACTAGAAGGCTTATCTTCTATTGAATTCTTATTTAAAATTTTCCTTCTTGTTGACAATTTTGTACTTGTAAATAAGGAAATATCATTACATGTTGTCCCTGTTTTTCCCTAAAGTGTTCTCCATAATTCCCCATATATTCACCCCAATCAACAACAAATTTTAAAAACAATTAACTAATTCCAGTTTGTGTTACCCTTATGGGCATGTGTGTGCCTCCTTCCAATGGATCTCTTTACTTCTTGACAGAAGAGTCAGTTCCCTGTGATGAAATATGACAAAAGAGATTTTAAAAACTTCTTGTAATTCATCAGTAAAGTACATTATATTTGTTCAAGTATCACCGAATAATATTAAAATGAAGTTGTCAAATTTCAAATTGAATGGGACTAGAGAGATGGCTCAGCAATTAAGACAACTTACTGTTTCTGCAGAGGACCTGAATTCAGTTCCCAGCATCCATGGTGGGTGACTCACAACCGACTGTACCTTCAGCTCTAGGGAATGATGCCCTTTTCTGGTCTCATGGGTGAGCACCTGCACTCAGATGTGAGCACACATAATTAAAAAATAGAAACAAATCTTTTAAAGAAAATCCGTCCAATCAACCTACTTCATGGATTTATTAAGCACTTTTTCAGGTACCTAATGTGAACACGATTTCTCCAGCAGCAGCCATTTCCTTACACATCATATAAAATAAAAGAACAATATACTTGATTGAAGCCCAAAAGTCTTACTGTGTTGGAATTCTTTTAAAATATTTTAAATAGTATTATTTTTTATTTTATGTGCTTAAGTGTACTGCCTGTATGTACCTGTGTGCCCATGTTGTGCAATACCCAGGGAGGTCAGAAGAGGGTGAAGGTGTTAGGTAGGCATGCCCTCTGAGGAAACTAGAACTGAGCCCTGAGAGACTTGGGGGTGGGGTGTCAGGAGAAATGCTGAGTGCACTGGGGAAGAAAGGGAGGAATAGTCACCGTTTTTGAATGGAATCACCCAGGTGGTGGACAGGGCATGTGCTGATGGCACAAATCTCAAATACGAGAGAGAAGAGCCCACTAGAGTTAGTTCATATCTTTGTAAGTAACCCTCTAGATTTTGATGGCAAGCCCGAATAAATATTCCTATTCCCCAAACTGTAACTTAAGAGGAATACTATGATGGTTTAGTTACAACCTTGCTCTCTGGAATCCCAGAGAGTGCACGGGTCTATCAGGGTAAAATTTGGTGCAACAAAATTGGCATAGTGTAGCTGCATAGACAAACTTCAGGACTCTGGGAAAAACAATGGGGACCATGGCCTTAGAAAGCATCGTGCTTCCAGCAGTGTCTGGTGAGCCTATCAGAGGGGGTCAAATTCCGAAATCCCGAAGGGTGGAGATGGGTGCCATGATGCGTCCAGTGTGGTAATGCCACTGATCCAGCGGGAACCCAGGAAAGGGTGTCGGCAATCCCTGGGCACTTAATGGGGTTAGTGGCAGTCACACGGGTTACACAATGAATAGTAAAATATATAACTAAAATGAGGCCAGCTATGCAGATGCAGACTTATTAAGGGGGAAATCCCCAGGTCACCACCATCCTGTAAATGTTGTAAAATAGCTCAGTTGCTTGAGAGATGGGGGTTGTGGAAAGCCTATGAAAAAATTTACAAGCCTTGTATGGTGGTTTGAATGAAAATGTCTCCCATAGGCTCCAAGTATTTGGACATTTTATCCCCAGATGGTGGCACTGTTTTGGTTGGTTTTAGAATGTGTGGCTATCCTGGAGGAAGCATGTCACTGGGATGGGCTTAGAGAGTTCTTAATTTTGCCAGGTCTCCAGTTGCTCTCTTGCTTCGTGTGCCTTCCTAATGATGTGAGAACTTCATTTCTGTTGCTCCTGCTCCTGCCACAAGCCACCATGCCTCCCTGCCATGAGGGACTGTAATTCCCCTGGAACCTTAAGCTCATCCTTCGATAAATTGCTTGGGTCAATGTTTCTATCACAGCAACAGAAGTGTGGAATACACTTTGGAAAAAAAAAGGGAATCCAGAGAAGTGGCTTGGCTGGGATTTGAACCTGCATCTTCAAGAACAAACAGAGTTCTTAACTGCTAAGCCATCTGTCCAGTCCTCTGATTTTTTTTTATTTTTTAAAAATTATTTATTTAATAACCAGATACTTAGAAGAAGCATTACAACAGCATTGACATATTCAATAACAATTTTCTGAGCTAGACTGCATCTCTTTCAAAATTGCCTGTACATTTTTGGTTTACAGTTTAATGATTACAGTTATACAGTATTGTACTCAGTGTAAACCCTATAAGACATAAAATTAAATGAGGTTTTAACCTGTAAAAAAGATCTCTATTTCATTATTAAAATGCAGAGTTTCATACAGAAAAATTCATTTTAATGCAATTGACAGTAAGATGTTTGCACATGTGTTTCTAATCTCTATATATCAGATTATTACTAGTCACAGTCCGTTACTTCTTGAGCTCCTTGGCATCTAAGCATGGATATAAAGTCATCAGGTAGATTTCGAAGATGTTTTTCACATTTACTAATTATTAAGGAGAAAATTTTTGTGCTTTGAAGAATTATTATTTTTTAATCATTGTATTTTTTAAAATTTTAATAACTACATGATTAGAAGAAACTTTTCACTACAGCTTTAACATGTTCAGTAACTCACTCCAGAGCAAGAGTACATCTCTTTCACAAGTGGGTGCAAGTTTCTAAGTTCACAATTGAATTAATATAGTTATACAATATTAAACTCAGTATAAGCCCTGTAAGACACTAAATTGAAATGAGTTAACTCAGTATAAGCCTTATAAGACATAAAACTGGATGAGTTTTTAACCTTTAAAAAAGATCGCCATTTCATTTTAGAATATATTGTTCCTTGGAGAAAGACTCATTGTTTTTGCTACTGACACTGAGGTGTTCGAACATGCATCTCTAATCTGTATGTATCTGATTATTACTAATCATAATCGGTGGCAGTTGGATCCTTGGTGCCTGTGTATGTCGAAAAAGTCATCAGGTAGATTTCAATTGTATTGTTTAGCATCTCTACTAATTAGCATGATGAAAATTTCCATGCTTCCTCCTCAAATATGATACGTTTTTAAAAAATTGGTTGATTTGTGTGTGTGTGTGTGTGTGTGTGTATCACACAGAACATCCCAAACCGTCTCATTCGACTATACAACCACTTCCCAGATGGTACCCCTCCCATAGCCTCCCTCCCCCACTAGAGCTCTTATACTTTTATATCCCTGCTACTGTCTGCTGTGTTGTTGGCACCCCAGCCATCCCCCACTACTTGCCCTTCTGGTGAATCTAGTCAGCCTATCTAGAGGTCTATGTTTTAGGAGGGTCAGCTGTTCTTCATCTAGGAGTAATCAGTTGTCAATATTCCTTTAGATAAGATTGGGGTCTGCTGTTCATTTTTCCAGTTCTATGATGGCCTACTATCTGGGAGTCCCTTTGGCCACCCTGGCCAACAACTCAAAAGAAGGTATTGCCTGTCTGGAATTTTTCCTTGTTATGTAGCCTTTACCTATGCATATGGACTCTTAAGTAATTATATAGGCCCCTTTAATCTTTGGTTATACTTTCCATTTGAGTGTTTAAGGCCATACAGCCTGCAAATTTCATGATTTCATGACCCTGTTCCCATTGTACTGAACTGCCCCGGTCTGGGCTGGTCCGTTGGAGCCACCAACAAACCAGGCCCTAACTCCCCATATTTTGAGCAAGTTCTCTGCTCAAAAAATGCACTCACATACTGCACTTTCCAGTATTCTAGCTCAGGGAATGCCACCACAGATACCCTGATCATGACAGTCCAGCCTAGCCTGTTAGAACAAGCAAGGACTTTACATTAACAATTCCACCTGTCCCCTCAGAGTATTCATAAACTCCTCCCAGATGTGACCCTTAGGGGTCACATGGGCTTGAGAGGAGGCCCTGGCTCCTTTCTTTTACCAGTTATGCCTATGTGAAGATAAGTCAAAGCTCCTGCTCAATCATGTCTGGCTTTGCTTAGGAGCATGGAGGAAATCATTTCTCTGTGTTGACCCTCCTCTTTGTAGACTGGACACTGGTTCAAGTCCATCTGGTGTGGTCTCTTTGGCCTCCTTGATCAAGAGGACAGGTGACCCACCACCATTACAGGACATTTTGAGAGATGCTCATAGTCCCCTAGAACTAGTTGACCTAGGAGGGCAAGGAGCAAAAACTGTCCTTTATGTCCCTCTGACCAAATTAGTATAGGCCTCAAACTATGTCTGTTAAACATCCAAGAAGGTTAGTTCCAACAGCCTGGTACATTTAATTACTGTGTGTCATGTAGATAAATGTTGGGCAAAGACCAGTTGTTCTCAGATAAACCTTACCTAGACATATATTTCTTGATCTGGTATGCATAATTTGTCAGTATGTTGTTGGACTAATATGGTTCCCTCTGGTTTTCAAAACTAGCTAGGCATTGTTTATCTCTCACATTTCTCACCCCTCCATCATGGTTTTCCTACTTAAGGTGGCACCATTTCTGCCCTTTCTCCCTTAATAATACCCTTCTCCTATGGTCCTACTCTCTTGAACTCCTTCTTTCCCTTTATCCCCTAGGTTCCTTGTATACCCTTTCCTCTCCCCTCCCTTAAACTAACCCAATTTTTATCCATATCTCCCTTATTAAGGCCTGTTTCCCACTGTTGTCCTCTTTCAGGTTCTTTATTTTCCTTTATCTCCCTGTTTCCTTTCCATTATCCTGGTTCCTATAGTTATGTCTGGATACATGCTCACTTATCAGGGTTTAGTTCTAGGATCCACATATGAGGGAGAACATTTGTCGATTTTTTTTCTGAGTCTGTGTTACTTCACTTAGTATAACAGTTTCTGGTTCCATCCGTTTGCCTGCAAATTTCATGATTTCATGACCCTGTTCCCATTGTACTGAACTGCCCCGGTCTGGGCTGGTCCGTTGGAGCCACCAACAAACCAGGCCCTAACTCCCCATATTTTGAGCAAGTTCTCTGCTCAAAAAATGCACTCACATACTGCACTTTCCAGTATTCTAGCTCAGGGAATGCCACCACAGATACCCTGATCATGACAGTCCAGCCTAGCCTGTTAGAACAAGCAAGGACTTTACATTAACAATTCCACCTGTCCCCTCAGAGTATTCATAAACTCCTCCCAGAAATTGCCGTGATCCAATGAAAGCACCTAGTCTGCTCCTGCGCTACGTGTGCCCCACTTACGCCTCTCAGGCCCCTTATCAAGGAGGAGTGAATCCCTGTGGTGTGATACCCAATGCCATTTGGCAGATGGATGTGACTCACTACCCCACCTTTTGGAAAATTGAGATACATTCATGTTATAGTTGACACATGCTCTTCCCTTACTTATGCTTTAGCTTTCTCAGGGAAAAGACTATACATGCCATTAAAGCTATAAAGTCTGCCATGTTAATCATGGGTGTACCCTGGGTGCTTAAGACTGATAATGGGCCCACTTATTCCTCTTAAGAATTCAATAAATTTGTTTCCTCCTGGGGAATCAAACATACCTTTGGTATTCCCTATAACCCCCAAGGATAAGCGATTGTCAAAAGGACCAACAGGTCACTTAAAGTCCCTCCTGGCTAAAAGCCCCTTGGCTGAGACCAAACACGACCCTCACTTGGCTCTTACTGGGGCTTTGTTCCACCTTAATTTCCTCATGTTTGACTACAGGAGTCTCAGTTCAGCATACAAACATTCGTCCTTCTTGCCTTGGGCTACGCCTCTCCACTAGTTAGGTGAAGGGATCCGATTTCATCCCTGTGGCAGAAACCAGCCCCTAGCCTGACACGGACAAGGAAACACTTGTACTTTTCCACAGGACACTACAGCCCCCATCTGGAGTACATCAAGAGACATCCGGCCAGCTATGGAAACCCATCTGGAGACTGGGCCAGACTGTGAGTTTCATAAGCCATGACATACTTTTCCAGTGTCGTTATCTTTGGCACCCTTTTGTCCTTTGGCTGTGCTTCTTCCCAGGCTTCAGATCTCAAGCACTGGTCCCCTTACCACCTCTGATCATCCCTGTAGATAAACAGTCACACACTTTCCCAGGTCTCTTTACTACTAATGAATCCCTCACTCTCCCCACCATGGAATTGATTCATGCATCTGTTCCCATAAATGGCACATGGTCCCTTGCAGGACCGCTCTGTTTCAGCCAAGTCCTTAACTCCTCCTCCCCTAATGTCTCTCACTGTCACTGCCTCTTTAACATCACAACAGGTGACTTTCATGGAAACCAAAGCCAGGGCTCTTATGGGGCCTCAAAATATGGTCTCCCTTTCTAAAAGACACTTCTGAGATTACACTATCCTTCATGGCCCCTAGGGCCTCCCCTCCTCCCCCCCAAGGGTCAGGTGTCCTCCATGGACCCAGTGCCCACCCACCCATAAACTTCTCACCATATTGTGCTTTCCTATTCCATGGGAACACTGCCTCCTGCTCACTACTGGAGATACACTCCCCTTTACAGATTATGATGGATGCCCGCAAGCTCCCTCCCTGGCAGCCTGGAGATACCTTGTCTCTACAAAACCCCCCTGAGGTCCAGCAGCTCAGGCTTGATAACATTCAAAAAGAGGCTGTGTAATTTCTTGCCCTCCTCCTCCCTCACATGGTCATGCCAGAGGTCACACCCTTGGAGGGCTGGTAGTCAATGATGGGTAGTATCCTGATAGTCAGGACGACCTAAAACAGGCACAGTCCATCAAGCTTGGTGTCCTCTGAGGTGGGATCAACGATGCTGAGGCAAAGAACCTTGGCTCCCACTCACCTTTCTATAATAAAAATGGATGGATATATATGAGAGGAAGTTCCAAGCCTAAGCACAGGCTACACTAGGGATCACAGTTTCCACTTTGAGAACACAGCCCATGCTACTGCAAAATAGCCAACCTACAATCTGGCCAGATGACGGGATCTATCAGAAAGTGACACACCAACTTAAGGGACACTGAGGGCAGGGGGAGAGATATATAAGGCTGGTACTTCCCAGCAATTAACGAGTCTGCAGCACCTCACCTAGTGCCTGCTTCCACATGACTCCTGGAGTCTGTGGGTTGATTCCACACCACTCACCCCCACCTCAGCCAGAACCCTTTTTCCCTGCAGTCCCTCGTGGGCTGGACCTGCAAGGAAACCTGCAACACTCATTAAACTAAAAGGCTTCTGTACATCAAAGGAGGCAACCAAGAAAGCAAATAAAAAAGCCACTGAATGGGAGAAAATCTTCATCAGCAACACATCTGACAGAGGATTAATAACCGAATATGTAAAGAACTCAAAAAACAGAGAGCCAAGACAAGCAACCCAATTAAAAGATGGGCTAATAAGCTGAACAGACAGAACTCAAAAGAAGAAGTAAAGACGGCTATGAAACATCTTAAAAGATGTTCAACATCACTAATAATTAGGGAAATGCAAATTAATACCACTTAAATTTTCATCTTACCCCAGTTAGACTGCCTAAGACCAAGACAAATGACACCAAATGTTGGAGAGGATGTGGGGAAAGGGAAACACTCATCCACTGTTGGTGGGGCTGCAAACTTGTTCAACCCCTATGGAAAGCAGTGTGAAGAACTCTTAAAAAACTACAAATGAACCTACCTTTTGACCCAGTTATACCACTCCTTGGCATATACCCAAAGAACTCATCCTATTGCAGAGACACTTGTACATCCATGTTTGTTGCTGCTCTTTTCACAATAGCTAAGAGATGGAAGCAACCTAAGCGTAGTGTCCCTCAATTGACATGTGGATAATGAAAATGTGGTTCATTTATACGATGGAGTTTTACTCAGCAGTAAAGAAAGAGGGTGGACAAGTAGTCGGCTAGTGACAAACAGACAAACACACCGGAGTTGGTGCAAGTCTGAGTGTAATTTTGCAGCTGCAGAGCTCAGATTATAAAATACAAAGTTACATGATTACATCAATAAGCTATTGTTTTGCAGTTTAATCATTTTTCTTAAGAGTTCTGATTCCAGAGACAAAAGTGAAACACAGGTGAACAATACATTGTCAAACATTAACTAGCACTAAACAGAAAGTTTCTGTTTTTCATCTTGGTAAGTCACATTAGAGACCTTTATGTTTTGTGGTTACCCGGTGAGCTGACCTCAAACCACTATTGTACTTTCAATACTAGCTCTGTAATTATTAATGTTTCTATTTGAATTCTAGGTGATACACAACAATGTTGCTATATATCTATCTTTTATTTTTCCTTATTCATTAATATGTTCCAAACCCCAAGTTACATCAATATCCTATTCTAATCCTGTAGCTAGTGCCAAGGACACCAGGTATTTTCCGGGCCCCCGGAAATCCCAATACATTGACAGTTAGAAAAATAATAGCAAGTAAAGCATGCCAAGTACACTGCATGTTTCTCAGCACAACCAACTCCAAGAGACAACCTCCCTTGAAGTTCCAGCCTCAACCCACGGAGGATCTCACGTGGGATCCATTGGAGATGGCGTGACAGGTGGCTTTGTGGATGAGTGCAAGATCCGTGAGAGGGGTGGGAACTCATGGCTGTTGTGCAGCATTGGGGTCGACATTAACCGGAAAGGCAGACACAGGCCAACAAAGGGCAGCAAGTGGTGGGTGGGCTATGTAGAAAGTGAAATGCAGGCAGAGCAGAAAGAGCCATAGGTAGAGGGGCAGTGCATTTATGAAGGAGTTCTGGTGTGGGTCGTAGGACCAGCCACCACCAGATGATCTCCAGTGTATTCAACCCCATGTCCGCACAGCTCGGCCTCATCACCAGCACTGTTGTGGCCCTATCTAGCCCCTGCCTGAGCTCCAGGAGAGCAGGCCAACACCGTGGTGGAGGAGGAGGGGTGGGCTGGGAGGAGGAGGCAGTAATCCAGGGGCTTTAAGGCGGGCAGTACTGGCTAGAGGCTATGGAGGGGAAGGGGAGCACAATAGCATTGGGTTCTTTATTGAAGGTTTTTCGAGTTTGCCACAAAAGTGAAAGACAGGGTGACTACCAAGAGGCACAAATGAAACAAAGAAGGACCATGAGCCACTCAGACATAAACCACCCCAACATGAACAGGTGTATCAGATCCAAATGTCTTGTGCTTAGTGAGGGACTTCTGGAGGCCATTACACCTTCAGCCATATGCTCACACGGTGTCTCCAGGACAGGTAACAGGGTGACCCAAAACTTGGGCTCTGAGTTCGGGGTGGATCAGCCCTTATGTGAACACACTGGGACGAGCCGAGAAGGGAAAGGTGCCGAAGTGGGCTTTGGGACCACACGGTGGAGTATGCCTTCCTGATTTAACAACAAATATGACAAACAGGGTGGAGGGGAAAGAGGAGCGGGCCACTTGTTCATGCTTAAGCAGCCAAACGGACAGACAAACCCAAGGCCTACTCACCAAATGAACTGAAGTTGGGGGCTTCGCCAGTGCCGGGGGCCTGAGAACCTTATTTGGGCACATTTATTATTATTTATTATATATTTATACCTGTAGGGGGTTCAGTGTGTGGCGGTGAAAGTCCAAATTTCTGGAATCAATTCTTCCTTCACCCATGTGGCCTCTGGTGTTGTAATTCAGTTTGTCAGGTTTCATAGCATGTGCCTTTACCCACTGAACCATCTTGATGATCCCACATATTGGTTTTTCTTATTGATCATTTATAGCTATTTGTGAGAAAATTTGTCTATTATTAGGGATAATTGTGATGAGTAATTATCAATTATTATAGTTTAATGATAGCAAAACAATTCTATTTTCATTTCCCTCTTTTTTTTGTAGTATCTTATTACGAATTTCAAAATCCTTTGGCCTCACTGTCCTAAACAACTAGTTCTCTAGAGAAAAAAACCTATAACCATGAGTTCCTTTGAAGCTATTGTTTTTGCAGTCTCTTGGTCT
This sequence comes from Nannospalax galili, assembly GCF_000622305.1. Lineage (NCBI taxonomy): Eukaryota > Metazoa > Chordata > Mammalia > Rodentia > Spalacidae > Nannospalax > Nannospalax galili. Next base: position 270,567 of record NW_008333036.1, read on the forward strand.
GTGGCCTATTGTGGTATGTATAATTAGCTTCATATCTCTAATGTAACATACTACTTGGCACTTCATGTGGGAGGACACAGCGAAACCTGAATTTGCTGATGCTGTTCATTCCATAAGGTAAAAATGGATAGATGGAAATAAAGTTAACAATGCTTGATTAGCTTTATTTTCAGACATTATTGTGAGCTTGGAATTGCTGTGATCATGAGTTATGTCCTAACGTGCATCTGTGAGCATAAAGCAAGTTAGCGAATAGTCAAGGAACAGAACTGAACATCACAGTATAACTGTAAATATTTCCATTGAAGTATTGGAAAAGGCTAACTAATTGCATTAGTGCCAGAACCACATTGTATATAGGAGAATGTAATGTCAAAGGTTTGCAATGTTTTATATTAAGTTCAGATTGTAATTAATCATTCTATGTGCAGTGATTTAGTGAATCTATCTCCAACCAATGAATAAGAAATAGTTTTAATGATGCCTACAAAGAAAATGACAAATGTTATTTGTATCTCTCGATTAACATTTAAAGGGAGATAGATATAACAGCATATCTTCAATCCTAGCACTTGGGAAGCAGAGGAAGTTGGATCTCTGTAAGATTTTACCCAGCCTTGTCTACATATCAAATGCCTAGCCAGCTGGGGCTGTAGTGAGACCCTTTAATCAAGCAAGAAGCAAGCAAGCAAGTGAACAAAAACAAACAAGCAAACAAAAACCAACAAAACCCAAGAGATATGTATAAATTGAGATTTTTCTTTAAAATGGAAGAACGGAAGAAAATCTATCAGATACTTGGTGAATTTGCAAGACCAAAGAATGTCATATACACCTGAGAAGAAACAAAATTTAACATGGAAAATAAAAGTTCCATGCTGAATATAGACTCTCAGTGTAATGTCTTTTTAAAGTGTGATGGGACAATTTCAGAATACAATGCCTAAAGCTACCAGAAGTTAGATTTATTTTTCTTGTTTTATTTTTAATTACTGTTTGTATTAATTTTATCTGTAAGAAATAAGAAGAAAAAGGAAGGGTTAAAACATTTTTTCAAGAAGAGATTTTTGTAGGAGTGATAGCGTGGGAAAGAGAGTTAGAGCAAAATAAAAAGTACTGCAAAGCTATTCAGAATGGCCTGCTGACACACGACACACACCATAGTAATTTTAAAGTTTTCCAGTTATTCTCTCTCTCTCTCTCTCTCTCTCTCTCTCTCTCTCTCACACACACACACACACACACACATTCACATACACACATACATATACTCTTCATTTTTATTTCTATTTCATTTTATTTTTGATATTTTTGAGACAGATTCTCCCTGTAGCCCTTGATAACTTGGATCTTACCACATAGACCAGGCTGGCCCTGATCTCTCAGGAATCTGATTGCCTTTGCCTCCTATGTGCTGGAGTAAAGGCATTTTGCCAATATGCCCTCCCTGCCAACTCTTCATTTTTATAATTTTTTAAAGTTTTCTCCATTGCTCCAGTACTCTGCCAAGGCTGTCTACCTTGTTATATTACATAGTCTTGTTCAGTTTCAAGTCTTCTTTAATAAATGAAGTGCATTTTTTATTTTTAGAAAATATTTGTCTCCATTTATTCTTAATCTAAAGTTTGGGGTGAACTGATGAGAGTCAGAGTATTAAGCTTCATGGGGGTTACTCTGAGAAGAAAACTTGCTTGCTTAATTACATATGAACTGATTTATAAATATAAATATAGTTTTTTATTTTCAAATATTTTTAAAATTTTTTAGAAGTATTTAATTACAGCTTTAACGTACTCTATGTTAAAGCTATAATGAAATATAGTTTTTTGAGAGCAATGAAATTAATTTACATTTGAAATTTCATTTATTGTTCTGAAAATCATTATATATGTTAAAACCTGACATGGAGGTTTGATGCTCACTGCTCACTGGTATTCGCTGGCTTTTAAAATTCATTCATTTCATGTGTTGGACACTGGTATGGACAAGTTATTAAGATGTACTGAAGACCCACATATGGGACACTTAGATACTGATTCCTTGTTTTATTCAAAGAGCTTTGTGCAAGTCAACATTTTTATTCTGTTCAATACATAAAACGGAGGCTCTGGTACTTAAGTATTGAGGTTGGTACTAAACTGTCAGTGGCTTTAGTATGGTACTTCTATACTTTATGTTAATTCTCTAAATAAAGCTAAACTCCGGGCAGAATATTATAAAGACTTGCATAGATATGAACAAAATAGTTCCTACTTCATGGTGCTGTCTTTGAAGGGATCCAGGTCATGTGGAATGTACTCTAGGGCACTGATTCATGTCACATGCGGTGCTTCAAGGGCCGATATTATGGAGGAATGCAAAATTGGTCATTTAGTCTTGTGATTTCAAATTGTTAGAGAAACTGGGGTCAGGTTAACCTATCTAACATCACACCTTTAAGGACAACCAACTTTTCCACTTTAAGTAGTTATCAGTTGCCAGTAGTTTCTCAGCTAATGTTGGGGCTACTTCCCCTGTTGTCCACATTTATATGCTCTTTTTTTGTCTGTTTTGAGCTTTTCTGAGTCTTGTGCATGGTATTAACATTGCTAGGTGTTAATATGAGTAACTTCCAAGCTGTCTGGAAAATTCTGCTTCCTTGTGGTCATCTTCTACCTCTGGCTCTTACAGTCTTTTTAACCCTTCTGCAATGATCCCTGAGCCTTGGATGACAGAGGTTTGGTATAGGTGTACACTTTGGTCAATTGTGGTTTTCTGGGTGAATCACCATTGTAGATGTGTCACTGTGTGCTGGGTACCCTACAGACACTTATTCTCAGTTTGACCAGTTGTGAGACTTTGTAACAATTTGTTTTCTTAACATAGTACACACTTGTAACATTACTTCAGAGAATGCAAATATGGATAAATCTACCCCATTAGAGTATTTACTTTTGTGTTCAGTTAATTCCAGAGGAAGTACTTTAAGTCTAATGATACAAAAGAATACTTCATGGTTATGGGAAACATTTGATAAATCTTGAAGTTATTTTTTTTTCTGGAATGAGATGCAAGGACTTATATTTTAAAATAAGTTTTGTAGTCTTTGACATGTACATAATTACTGAAAAAAATGTGAATAGTTTTTTTCATATTCCAAGTGACTACTTACTCATCTTGAAATAAAAATGTAAGGAACTTGGGGGTGAACTGTTTCAATATTGACTGATTTTGCATCTAATAAGTAATACTTTTGTACTCTGGGGAGAAAGTAAAAGGCTATTAAATTAAGAAATATTCACAGAATTTAATAGTACCACATGACTGTCAACAACTTCCCTGAATAGTTCCAATTAAAAAAAATACATGAGCATAGTAGGAAATCGTTCCTCCTCAAGTTTTATGGAGGTAAAACTAACAAACGTATATATTTATCATGTGTGATGGGATGTTTTGATACACATTGTCACAGTGCAGTGACCACATTCCAAGTCTGAAGGGCTTGGAGACCCCGACAGATAGAAATCAAGATGCAGGAGATGCAGAGGCTTTTGTACCCGTGCATGTTTATTTTGAAATAAAGCAAGTTTATATGGGGATCAGATCTGGAGTAACCAAGGAATAACTAAGGATACATCACTAAACAGAAAGTAACCAAGGAATAACCAAGGATACATTATGCTACTACCAAGAATACATTACTTCACCAACCAAAACTCACTCAACCTTTGCCTTATCCAAGATTCAGCTGAATAATATTTATAATATCTTAGATATAAGGTGTACTGTTTGTGATTACTCTTAGCAACTACTATAATTCATTATTTCTATATAGAAACCAAGCTAAATGTGCTGAGAAACTCCGGTGCCCATAAACTGAAACAGAACTCTTTAGTTATGTTTCTAAGACTGCCAGTTAATCAGGGAAGCATAGCCTGTCAACTCAGACCACAGAAGTAGAGAGCAGGGAAACTCCCAGGGTGGAAGCATTCTTCCTTCAATGCTTAAGTCAAGGCAAGCTGCCACAGCCTAATGCAACAATGGCTGTTCCCATAATAATAGTAGCTCTCAACAACAAAATGCTTAGAATAAGTAATTGTTCAGTGCCTAAACAAGGCATTCATTCTATCTTTTCTAAGGCTTATGCAATATTTCAGAAAAGGGGGAAGAAAAATGTTAGAGCCAGAGGCAGGGGAAAAAGACTGCAAAATCACCTTATCTGCAACAAATCTGAAGAAACTACTTATCCTCTTTAGTGCCTTCTTTTTCCCTTTTGACAAATATCTTCCCATTTCTCTTCCATCTCCACCTCATTTGCCTGTTTTAATCTTGGAATTTTCTGCTTCTATGCCTGTGTTTTCTTTAGATTCTACTTTA
>NW_008333036.1:275189-282052 GCF_000622305.1 Nannospalax galili
TTTATTATATTTTTCAGTTTTTTTATGTGTATGTATGACTGTGGTATATGTGCATATGGCCTATATGCAGACATGTGCACATGTGTGTGTGTTTGTGCATACATGTGTGCAGTAATATATATCTGAGCACAGAGGCTCGATGAGTACATCATGTGCTGCTTTATCATTCTCTACCTTATTCCTTTATGACAGAGTCTCACACTGAGCCTGGATCTAGTCTGGAAGCCCACACTCCCCAGTGATTCTCCACCTCTCAAACCACAGTGGGTACAGGGCCATGTGATCACAATTAGCTTTATACATGGGTGCTGGGATTGGCGCATAGGTACCCCAGCTTATGCAGTAAGTGTGTTTATCCATTAACCCACCTCTCTATCCTGGTATTTCAATATTGATCTTTTCCTTTATTTCTTTTTCTTTTTTAGCCAACTGCTGCACTTCTCTTTATCTTTATTCATCTATGTCTTCCCTAAAGTTTTTTTATTCATTTTTAATGTATATTCTTATTGAACTTTTGTGCGTTTCATACAATAAATGTTGATCATAGTTAAGCCCCCTCCACAGCTTCTCTTTATCTTTAACTCTGTTGGCAATTAAACCTAAGACCTTCTTTATGGTAGGCCAATACTCTATTATTCTGGTACAAAAGCAGTCTGTATTTTTTAATTTTAAAAAATATTTTATTTATATTTTATTTATTTGTATGAGTGTATTGCCTGTATACATGTAAATGCACCTGTGATGAGCAATGCCTGCAGAAGTCAGAACATGGCATGGCATGCATCTCTTGGAACTGGAGTCGTAGACAGTTGTTAACCACCATGTGTAAGCTGGGAACTGAACTCAGGTCCTCTGAAATAGAAGCCATTATTCTTAACTGATGGGCAATCTTTCCAGACCCTGCGTTTTCAATTTTTTAAAGGTGCCTCCATAATTTTTTCCTGAATGAATCTACTTAGTTATAGACTCATCAAGAGTTTACAAGGGCACTCTCTTTTTTTTTAAGTCCAACACAAAGTTGCTATCTTTTGAATTTTTGAGAAAATCTAATCACACAGGTACAGGTGACTTTTTACTGCACTTTTAATTTGTAATTCTCTGATGATTAATGATGCTTAGCACTTGTTTTACATATGTATTGAAATGTACATTAGTTTTAATGAAGAAGTGAAACAGACTTTTATAATTTAGAACATTCTCTGTTTCCTCCTTCAGACAGCACTGATAGCTGTCCCCAGTGGGGACCTGTTTTTTAGAGTTGTCTTTGCTTATGGCTGTTGAAAAGTACTGAACAAATCGGTAACAGAAAAAACATCAATAAAAATCCCAGAGTTCTAATTTCCCTGTTATCAGTTCTCATTGTGAAGGGGAAGCGAAATTTCCCCCAAGTGGTAGAAAATTCCTGAATCAAGTTGTTTCAGTGACTACTCCAGCTCAGGCCAGCTTTGCATATACATCTATGCATAAAACAAGCTCATGCTTCTCTTCTATTCTGGAGAAAATAGTCAATTTGATATACACACATGTCTCTAATATACACACATTTTTATTCTCATTACCAAATGCTAATTTTGAAATCTTAGATATGGATCTGCAAATCTAGAGAAGTCAGGAAACTGGTAAATGGCTACAGGTAAAGGGAGGCTTCTTGAGAGGGGAGATAGAGGCAGGGACATAAAGAAAGGACAATGGCACCAAGGAGAGACCAAGAATAATCTTTATACTGTGTTTGTCTCAGAACTCCCAACCTTGATGATAAAGATAATTCTTAATCTTGTAAATTCAGTGCTTCAACTCCTCCTTTAAAAAGCACATAATAGTTCTTTTTAAATATATCTTTTTGAGCCTCTGTAATTTGATACAACAGTTCTTAGTTAACTTTACATTGCTCCCCATCCGTGCCTCCCCCAGTCCCCCACCAGACCTTGTGTATTCCGCCATACATATTAAGTCCTATCCAGTAAAGCATTTGTACCAGTTGTCCTTCAGTGTAAATTCAGCAAGTGGAGTCTAGTCAGCCCATATGGAGCGCACATATAAGGCATACTCTCCCTCATCCATCATCAATCAGTCTCCAGTAGTTTTCAGTCTAGTGCCAGCCTGCCATCCATTTCTCTTCTCCCCTCTGGACCCTTGTTTCATTTAGTAGGCATGGGTCCTGTGTTTGATGCCACCATTGCCACAAGTTAATGTGATAAAAGCACACAATATTTCTTGATTTCAGCTCTCACAGAAAAACATACTTTGAAACATAATAATAAAACATAGGAAGGAAAGCTCCGTGGTATCAAGCACCATAATGCTAAATAGGAAAAACCATAAGTTTTCCTAGTTCCATGTTGGTATTCCGAAATGGCTCTCACAGCTTCCACACAAAAGATGCATCCATCACATTCCCTGTGTGTGTTATCCAGAGTTTATCCCCCTTCTACAGCTGGAAAAATCTCAAAGATAAATGTTTGCAAAGAAAAAGGGACGAACAAATAGCCCAGTTCATTAAACCTTTACAAGCACAGTAATGAGTACTTCCAGATATTTTTGCAAATGAGGAAAAAAGCTGTTTAAAAAGAGACAATGTTTCCCCTGTTTAAAGGCTTCTATGTATCCTTTCTTCATCTGCAAGGCTTAATGATATCACATAAATATCATTCCTTAGGAATGCAGGTTCAGGATTATTATAATCTTTGCTTCACAAAACACTTAATTCTCTATTTTCATGAGTGATTGTCCCTCTCTCTTAAACAGAAGACATTATAATATATATATATATATATATGACTAGATTAGAATACCTAAAGAGACAAAGAAGTTTTTTCAATTTGGTGAACAATAAGAATATATTTCGATGAAGACAATCTACAACTTCTATTCAAAAACTCTTCTCATAACTCACTAGCTGTCTACACACTCTTTTCATTGCTGTCTGCAATTCTGGTTTCTTTAATGAAAGAAACAGGTACTGTCAGACCACTGGGGACTTGCTCATATGAACTTGCAACAATGGTGGCTGCATGCACAAGACCCACACCAACTCAGTCAGACAGAAACTCAGCATAGAACTGGGGGAAATGGGCAGCAGGTGCTAACTGTAGCCCAGGAACTATTGGCAAGCAGTTATTACTGGGTGAGGGAAAGTTGATCTTATTTAAGTGAGTGACTCTAGATAGGCTGACTAGACTCCAGTGGATGAACTTGCACTGAGGGATATCTGGGGATAAATGCTTGGTCCAATAGGCCTTAACATATATGGCAGAATGCATGAAATCCTGTGGGGAGGTATGGGGGATGCAGGTGGCAGAGGGGATCTAAATTTAATTAAGATCAATTATATGAAATGCACACTCAATAAAAATATTTAAAAATATGTAAAAAACAGAAAAGAGGAAAGAAACATTATTAACAAATATGTAGTAATAATGAAAAAATTCAAATTTGTAATGTAATAAGATGCTGTTCCAGGCTGGAGAGATGGCTCAGTGGTTAAGAGCAATGACTGCTCTTGCAGAGGAAGAAGGTTTGATTCCCAGCACCCACATGGCAGCTACGAACCATCCTTAACTCCAGTTCCAGGGAAATTCGAAGCCCTCTTCTGACCTCCGTGGAATTGTACAACACAGGTGCACTCACATACATGCAGGAAAAACACCCATACACATAAAAAAGAAGATGCTGTTGCACATTCAAAAGCATGACAAAATTAATGAATGAATGCAATGCAAAGTGTTGACAAAAATGGAAAAAGTACTGGAAATACTATTTATTAAAATTAGTGCAACCATTCATATATTAATATTATTTTGTAATGTTGAAAATTGTAATTCTCTGTGTCCCAGAAATAGTAGCTTGGTGACTATATTTTGGAATAGCCCTATAGCAAGTGCATCAAGGATAAAAACACAAGAACATACACTGTATATATTAGAAAAGAAATCAAGGAGATATCTACAAGGGAATTGTTCATTGCAGTACATTCTCACAGTAGAATACTAAACCAAAGTAAAAGTCAGTAGAGTGCAATGCAATGGTGCATTAGTTACTGATTAAAAAACCCGACACAGTCAATGTAAGGAAGGAAGGTCTTGCTTTGGCTAAAAGTTCCAGGATGCGGTCCACCATGGCAGGGAAGTCATGATGGCAGGAGCTTGCATAACAGACCACACTGCATCTGCAATCTGGAAGCAGAGCAATGAGTGACTTTTGACCTTTCACTTTCTCCTTTTTATTTGATCCACGATCCCATCCTATAGAATGGTGCTACCCATATTAAGGGTGAGTCTTCCCTCCTCACTGAACCTGACCAAGATAATACCTCACAGGTATACTCCGAGAACTGTCTTCATGTCATTTTAGATAGATCTTTTCAATCAATAATTGATAATCAATATTAATTATCAAATTATTATGAAAAGTTTAGTAACATTCTATTGAGGTTTTGAAGAAGAAATGTTTATGTTTACAAAAGGAGAGAATGTAGTTAACCTAAATGAGAAAAATTAATCACTTAACACCAAATAGTCATGCCATGATTGCAAGTATGGGCACGTCCTGGATGAAAGGTCAGTATTGTAGTACAGAGTATGACATCATTTTCACAATTCTATTTGAGTGAAATGATTTGAATAACTATTCCTTTCTTCCTGTGTTTATCTTTCTGTATCACTCAAATATAATTTAGACTGCAGTTGTAAGTTAATTTTAACACTGTATCAAATCTAGTAGATTTTCCCATTCCATTCCATTAAATAAGGAGGGAAAGAATTGTTTCTTTCTCCTGCTTACTTTTTATTTAGCATTGTTTGTTGGACAATCAAAAATGACTATTGACTCTCTGCTGTAAGAGAAGCATTTCCTATTCCTGTAGGTACAGTGAAATAATCACCCCTGCTCTATGAAGTATACATGCCTGTGGATAAAAGCCAAAATTAACAAAATAACGTGAAGCAAACTTAACCTTAGAGGTGAGGGATATGAAGCCATGAAATGGAGTACAAGATGGAGAAAGACAAGGGGGACAAGAGGGAACATTTTAAAGCAGTAATTCCTTTCTTCGAGTTTAACCAAGGCTTTAATCCAGTAAAGTAAGAAATATCCAGCCCCAAGCTACCAAAGGAGAAAACCAAGCAATGATTCTACCCAGCTAAAAAGCCTACAAACCACATCAATGACCAGCCTAGCAAAACATCTCTATTGATGCAATAGTGGCTCAGCTGTTTAATTGCTTAAGGTCAACCAATAGGAGGGAATCCATGCCATGCCTTGTACTGTAAATAAAGTCAAGTACCTATGGCTAGAGAAGTCATAGGCCCTAGAGGTGATCCTAATATAGTCACTTTTCTAAACCAGTGCAACTTGTTATATTCTAAATATTTATCCTTAGATTCAGAGATAGATGTAGCTGTCCTACTCATCAATGAGGCTTCTTTGTGCAAAAAAGTCAAGTATTAGAAATTTCCACAACTGATCAAACACAGAGAATAAGTGAACATGGGGTGCCTTGCTACAATAGAAATATACAAGGTAACACCTACACCTAAGGCTCAAGGATTTTAGTCAAGAAAGGGGTCAGAAAGAGTGTAAGAGCCTCAGGACCAGAACTCCTCCTGCTAGATCATGTACTCTCGACATGAGGGTGACTTTGCATCCATGCAATCTCACTAATATGTGTGCCTAACCAAGACCTACATAATGACACTGGTTGCATGTCAATATGCATGGGGGGAAATTTCACAAGTTCCCACCTCTAGATGAATATTGACTGGTAATCAGCGGCTGCTGAGGGGAGGAGATTTGGTTTACTCCAGGAGTCAAGCTCCCTGATGGGTCATCCAGTCCCAAGTGGTCAGCCATAAACCTATATACAAGTGAGTGCCACTAATGTACTCAGTATATTGTATGTGTGCGGTGTACATATGAATGTATGTGGTACAACAATATTTATCAAGAAAGAGGTCTTTAAAAAAAGTCTTGACTCTGAGAGGGAGTGGAGGGGGATGTGAGAGGCATTGTAGTGGAGAGAGATTTGAGTGGTGGTGATGTAAATACAGTTCTCATGTACAAAATTGTCAAATATTAAAAATTAACAAAAAGAAACTAATATTGGTGAGGATGCTAGGGAAGTAGAAATCTTATTCATTTTTGATGGGATTATGGGTACAACCATTATGAAAATCACTGTAGAGCTCTCTTAAATATTATGACTAGAACTTCCACATGATCTAGCTGTACCTCATGAGCATATACCCAAAGGACTCAGTATAGTACTACAGAAATACCTGCGCATCCATATATCTCGCTGCTCTATTCAAAGTAACTAGGAAATGAAATTAGCTATTTATCAACTGGTGAATGGATATTGAAAATGTGCTACATCTACACAATGAAATTTTGATCAGGGTTGAAAAGTTAAATTATAACTCCCCCAATTTTTTGTATTTATCATGAATTTGTTACTGTGGAGGGATGCATGTATGGAGGTGGAAATACAACTTTTTGGAGTAATTTTCTCCTTCCACCATGTGGCCTCTGGCGATCCAATTCAGTTTGTCGGGTTTCATGGCAAGTGTCTTTACCAGCTGAACCATCTTGGTGGTTAAGCCTATTGTTTTTTCTTGTTGATTTTTATAGATAATTCAAATAAAATACCTGTTGTTAGGGATCATTGCAATGAGTAACGATCAATTATTGTAGTTTAATGATACCAAAACAATTTTGTTCTTATTTCCCTCTTGTTCCTTGGGTCCTTATTAAGAATTTCAATAACCTTTGGCACACTGTCCTAAACAAATAGCTCTCTAGAGGAAAAACCCCGTAACTCTGAGGTTTTTTGAATCTGTTGTTTTTGCAGTGTCTCTTGATCAGTGTTG
>NW_008333036.1:282084-294507 GCF_000622305.1 Nannospalax galili
TGTGCTATTGGTTTAATACAGGTAAAATGGATGGATGGAAATAAATTTAACATTGCTTGAGTCGCTTTATTTTCAGACATTTATCTGAGCTTGGAATTGCCGTAAACATGAGATATATTCTGATGTGCATCTGTGAGCAGAAAGTAAAGTAGAGTACAGTCAGGAAACACAAGTGAACATCAAGTACAAATGCAAAAACATCCATGGAAGTATTGAAAAAGAATTTTTAACTGACTTCTTTAGAGCTAGAACTACATTGTACATAAGGGGATATAATGTAAAAAACTTTGTAATGTTTTATATTAAGTTTAAATTGCAATTAATCATTCTGTGTTTAGTTATGATTAAATGAGTGTATTGATTTCCTAATATATAGATAAGCAAAACTTTTTTATTAATATACACAAATAAAATGACAAGTTTTGTGTTTCTCTTTATTGACTCTTCAAAAGAGACAGGCATTAATAGCCACAGGGTGTGGAAAACATCTTTAAGGAAGAGAAATGATATTAAGATTTATGGAAGACCTACATCTGGAATACTTAAATACTGAATATATGATCTTTATTTTGTCCCAAGACCTTAGTGTAAGACAATATTTTTAGTTTTTTCAACAAGTAAATTGAACCAAAGCTCAGGTACTCAAGTATCTATGCTGATATTAAACTGGCTGTGGCTAAAGTGTGCTATTTCTATGCTTCACCTATGTTACTCCTGGAAATAAAACTTAATACATGGCAGAATGTGATAAGTACTTTTTCATAATATGAGCAAAATAGTTACTGCCTCATGGTGCTGTCTTTCAGGGAATTTGGGTCATGTGGAACGTACTCTAGCCACTGATTCATGTCATGCCCAGAGCATCAAGGACAGATAGATACTCTGTAGGAATGCAAATTTTGCCACTACGTTTTGTGATGTCAGTTTATAGAGAAATTTGCTTTTTTACTTATAATTACCACTTTTCATTTTAAAATTATAGAGGTATTAAAGAAGGCATTTTTTCTTAATCACATGCCAGTTCATTTTTAAAAAACATTGGAAAAATAGGTTGAGTAAAGAAGTAGATGTCATATAACCTACCAGATATATAATAAATAAATATAATTTACACAAACAAGTCAAGAAAATATCATGGTCTTGAGGTTAATGGTATGTAACAGTGTAATTTATGAAGTCAGAATGTTACAAGGGAACTGCCATATATAATCATACTAATTTGTATTTTAATTTCATAATGACAAGACAAAGATTAAACATAAAACTGATGAGAATGGCTTTAAACTATCTTTTAATTATATGGTTATGTCTTGGTGTGCCAGACTGCCCCACAGTCCCCAGACATCCTCTTTCTTCTTATTTTTTGAATTTTTGCAAGTTTCACAGCATGTATTTTGATCATATTTTCCCCTCCCCTATCTGCACCTCCCTTATACCCACCTACCAGGTTTCAGGTACTCTGTCATATATATTAAAGCCTAGCGGGAGAGAGAAAGTTGGTTTTCCTTAAGGGTGGTGCTTTCTGGGTAAATCACCATCTGTTGCATGAGGAAGCTTGGCTGGTGAAAGTTGAGATATACAGTAAATTTCTTTTTTTCCCTCTATTCCACTATGTTCCCAGAGCCTTAGGTGTAGAGCTTGCATTGTAGGTGTGTCACTTAGGATTGGGCACCTCACAGACACTTATTCTCTAAGTCTGACCTGTTTGTATATTTTGTAACAGTTTATGTTCCTAACATAGTGCATATCTGTAACATTGCTTTAGAGAATGCAAATATGGATAAATCTACCTCTGTTGGAGTATTTATTCTTGTGTTCAATTAAATCAAGGGCCAGTAAATTAAGGCTATTTATGCAAAGGTGTACTTCATGTTTATTGGGAACATTTGATAAACCTTGAAGTTAAATATTTTCTGGAGTGAGAAGCAAGAATTTACATATTAGAATAATGTTTGTAGTCTCTAACATGTATGCAATGATTGAAAAACAGTGAGTAGATTTTTTTTTTGTATTTCAAGTTACTACATATTAGTCTTGAAATAAAAATGTCAAGAACTTGGGGGTAATTGCTTCAGTGTTGACTGGTCTTCCATCTAATAAAAAAATACCTCTGTACTCTGAGGAGAAAGTAGAAACTATTAAATTCAGAAATATCCACAATATAATCACACCACATGATTGCCATCAACTCCCTGAATAATCAGATTTTAAAAATATATGAGCAAGTTTTGTGGAGGTATAGCTAGGAAATGTTTATATTGATCATGTGCAATGAGATGTTTGATACACATGAATGCTTCAAAATGATTACATCAATATAAGTATCAAATTCACTTCCAATTTTTATTTTTCATATGAATACTGAAGGTCTAGTATTTGTAATTTTCAAGCATGCACTGATATTTAGCCACAGTCACCTTGCTCTGCACCAAATGTGCAGGAACTGCTTATCGGGTTTAATGGCTTCTTTTTCTCTTTTGACAAATATCTTCTCATTCCCCTCCCAGTCCACCTCATTTTCCTGTAGTCATCCTGGGATTCATATGCCTGTGGCTTCTTTAGACTCCACTTTGAGATCTTTCCGTTTTTGACTTTCTGCTCTTTAATTTCACTTAGCACAATGATTTCTAAGTTTGTTCCAGTTATTGCAGAAGCTAGGATTCATTTTGTTTGAGGAGGGACAAAGAATGTGTGTGTGTGTGTGTGTGTGTGTATGTGTTATGCACATCATCTATCAATGAATACACATATTTATACATATTGATCATTATGAACAATGCTGCAATGAAAGAAAAATAATATCATATCCTCTGATATATATTCTACAAATATCATACTGTATTTCTATTTTTGATTCTTTAACTTTTTTGTATGTGTATGCAAGATTGTGGTGTATGTGAGTATGGTCTAATTGCAACCAAGTGTGCAGGGTTCAGGGTCATGTGACCACAATTACATTGATACTTGAGTGCTGGGATCTGAGCATGGGTCCTCATGCTTATGCAGTTAGGGAGCTTATCAGTTAAGCCATTTCTCTAGCATGCTCCTTCCATTTTAATATTTCCCTTTATTTTTCTCCAATTTCTGTCCTCTTTTTCTTTTACAGTGTTTTGATCAAACAAAGGACCTTCTATATGCTAAGTAAGAAAACACTTTATTACTGTGGTATAAAACCAGTCTGTATTTAAACATTTTTTTGAGGTACCTCCATACTGTTTTCTTGAATGAATGTTCTAATTTATAGTCTTATCAAGAGCTTAAAAGGATACTCTCTTTTAAATTCAACCCAAACTTGCTATCTTTTATATTTTTGATAAAAGCATTTCATACAGGTACAGGTAATACTTCACTACAGTTTTAATTTGCACTTTTCTGATAATCAATGATGCTCAGCACTTGTTTATATGTGTATTGGATTTTACATGAGTTTTAATGGTAAAGAAAAACAAATTTTTGTAATTTAGAACTTTCTCCTAGTCTTTTGGTGTAATTTTCTGTTTACCCTGTTTCCTTCTTCAGGTAGCACTGACAGCAATCAATGGAAAGATTCAACCACTCTGTAGTGTCAGAGTTTGTGCTCCTGGGACTCACCAACTCCTGGCACATCCAGCTACTGCTGTTTGTGTTCTCCTCCATGTTTTATGTGGCAAGCATTACAGGAAACTCCCTCATTGTGTTTACGGTGGCCTCTGACTCAAACTTACACTCTCCCATGTACTTTCTACTGGCCAACCTCTCCTTCATTGACTTAGGTGTTTCTTCTCTTAGCTCCCCCAAGATGATTTATGATCTGTTCAGAAAGCACAAAGTCATCTCCTTTAAAGGTTGTGTCACTCAGATCTTCTTCATTCATGTCATTGGTGCTGTGGAGATGGTGCTTCTCATCGCTATGGCCTTCGACAGATATGTGGCTATATGTAAGCCTCTGCACTACTTGATCATTATGAATCCAAGAATGTGCCTCTCCTTCTCAGTGGCTGCCTGGGTGGTTGGCCTTACACATTCTCTAGTTCAAATAGCTTTCGTGGTAAACTTACCTTTCTGTGGACCAAATGTGCTGGACAGCTTCTACTGTGACCTTCCTCGGTTTATCAAACTTGCTTGCATAGACACTTACCAACTGGAATTCATGGTCACAGTCAACAGTGGATTCATCTCTGTAGGCTCCTTCTTCATACTGATCATTTCCTATATTGTCATCATAGTCAGTGTTCAGAAACACTCTTCAGGTGGTTCCTCCAAAGCTCTGTCCACACTTTCAGCTCATATCTCTGTGGTACTCCTGTTCTTTGGTCCTTTGATATTCTTCTATACATGGCCTTCTCCTTCCACACATCTGGATAAATTTCTGGCCATATTTGATGCCGTTGTCACTCCTTTTCTGAATCCTGTTATCTACACATTTAGGAATCAAGAAATGAAGATGGCAATGAAGAGAGTGTTCAGACAGCTAGTGAGTTATGGGAAGAGTTCTTGAATAGAATTTGTGGATTGTCTTCATTGAAGTACAGTCTTGTTGTTTACCAAACTGAAAAAAAAACTTCCTTGTCTATTTTGGGATGCTCTTTTACGTATGTGCATATGATATTTTGTGGTTTACTTAGGAGGGCAGGACAATCTCCTGAAAACAGAGAATTGAATGTTTTTATGAAGAAAACATTATGATAATCCTGAATCTGCATTCCTAAGGAATGAAATTTATGTGATGTAATTTAGCCTTGCAGGTGAGGAAAGGATACATAGAGGCCTTTAAACAGAGGAAAATTTATCTTTTTTAACAACTGTTTTCCTCATGTGCAGGAATATCTGGAATTACTCACTTTTGTGCTTTTAAACGTTTTCTGAACTGGGCTATTTGTCTGTCTCTTGTTCTTTGTACACAATTCATCTTCTTTTTTTTAGTGTTTTCCAGCTGTAGAAGAAAGTCTAAATCTGTATAACACACACAGGGAGTATGATACAAGCATCTTTTGTGTGGAAACTGTGAGAGCGATTTAGGAATACCAAAAAGAACCTAAGAAAACATGTTTTTTCCAACTAGCATTATGCTATTTAATACCATGGAGTGTCTATTCCCCCTTCCTTCCAACATTTTCTTTTTTTTTTCTTAATATGTTTCTCTATGAGAGCTGAACTCTAGAAATATTTGTGTGGTTTCAGAAGGAGAAATTGAAGTGACACGCGTCCCATAAATCATAAACTTGTTTGTGGGTTGGTCCATAGTAACTCACTAGGTACTAAGGTAGCACACATGCTGCTCTCAGTATTCTGATGCATCTTAATAGTATGGGACTAATATTAGTCCTGCAGTTTTTCTACCTTTATAAATTTTGCCATTCAGTTCCCCTAAGTCCTGAGTCAAATGCAAGTGTTTCATTCTGATGAAAGTCACAAGATTAGCACTTATCTTCAACATCATATTTGGAAGTACTAAGTCAAAAAACATAAAGAATAACCTTGGTTGCTGCTTTGTGAATTGTCCTTTCCATAATGCTGGCTTCACTGACTTGAGGTGCAGGATGAGGTTCAGGGTAACAGACTTATGTGTTCTGCTTAATGGTTTCCTCCATTGTATAAAATATTGCTCGATACATTTGCCAGCCCAATCATTTGTTGATTCATAAACTACCTCATCAATCTTTATGTTATTTACACATTATTTTGTATAGCCATAGGACACATTTTAGCACAGATGAAATGTAATAATGACCTCACATTACATGTACTTAACTAGCCTACCCACATGCCTCATCACTTACAAGTGAGGAACTTGATATATTAATGGAATAGCCTGGTAGGTGGAATTGAAATGCTGTTTGGGCATGGCACTTTGGGCTAATGGGTGACTCTCCAGTGTGACTAGGTACAGAGCAGATGTGCTGCTTTCTCACAGCTCCTAGAAACTCATTCTGTTCTGTAACTATGGCTTTTAATCATGGTTCTGAAAATATTTTTTCTTGGCCCAGTGGCCCTTAGTATGATAAGAGCTCACTGATCTGGTTAGTCTTCATATTTTAATCTTTGATTGGTTTTCATAAACCTGTTGAAAACTTTGTATTTCTTTCCTTTCATAATTTCCCTTCAATTTCCTGTGATATGCCTTTATTCATGGACCTTGATTAATGCCATGCAATATTTGTAAAATTATAAAAAGAAAGTAGTGTCACATACATTAAAAATGCTAAACACATAAATGTAAAACTCAAGAATATCATAAGGAATACGTACTGCATGATGGTAACCTCAAGAGAATCAGATAGTGGTCTTGCCTTAAGGGTCATGACTAAAGGGACTTTGTTTGACTTATGAAATCTTGTTTACAACATAAGAATAGATCCAGGTACACTCAGTGTAATTAGGAAAAAATAAAAAATTAAAACCAGTGCTGAGTCACCTTTGTTGCTACCAAGGCACTTTGAATGCCTGAGGTATCATTTCCACATATTAAAATTAAGGACTTAATAATGCTAATATTAGGTATGTTCTCTTTTTTCTAGCTCAAATGAAACATATACTGAGTATTTCATCATTTTGAATTTCATGTGACTTGCAGGGTGCTAAGAAGAATGCATTCCTATGCTGATCACAAACTTGTATCATTAACATATTCTTTAGTTTTTCAGGGTCATTTGAAAGGGGTGGTAAGTCATAGACATTAGTTACTTTATGAGAGGTTCTGGAAGAAGCCTGGGGTTTTTTGCCAGGTTTCCTGATATTGGGCAGGCGGGTCTCTTGTGCGACACAGTATCAATATCAAAGGTAGTTTTAATAATTCAGTAATTCTTAACTGGAAACGAGGCACAGAGTCATTACTCTCATGATTACATCCTATAATGTATTAAAATACCATTTAAATATTCCATAATTTTTAAATAATCTGTACCGCTCACATTTTTCGATAACTGACATAATGTTCAAACGAGTTTTGTATATATTTAACTTTTATCATTAAGCCACTCACATTAAACAGATATTGAGAAAATTAAGAGCACCTTGAAAGCTTATCTTCTATTGACTTCTTTTAAAAATTTTTCTTTATTCTCAACAATTTTGTATATGTAATCAATGGAATATGATCACATACTCCCCCATTTTCCCCTCCACCTTCGTACACAATCTCTCACATGTTTCCCCAACTAACATGAGTTTCTAAAAAATGATCAGACCCAGTTGGTGGTTCCCATATGTGCATGAGTGCCCCAACAGCTGGTTCTATTTAACTCTTGATGACAGAAGAGTCAGTTGCTGGTGATGAAATATCACAAGAATGAATTCAAAGCTTCTTGTAACTCATCAGTAAAGTAAATTAGCTTTCTTCAAGTGCCACTGAAAAAAAGTAGCACAAATCTTTCAAACTTCAAATTGCTTGGGGCTTGAGAGATGGTTCAGCAGTTAAAAGAATTTATTTCTCTTACAGAGGACTTGAGTTCAGTTGCCAGTACCAATTGTAGGTGGGTTACAACTGCCTGTAACTCCAGCTCTAGAGGATCCGATGCCCTTTCTGATCTCATGGGTGGCCACCTGCACTCAGATGTGAGCACACATAATTTTAAAAAATCTTTTAATTAAAATCAGTCTAATCAACCAGCTGGTTTCTATGTACCATCACTGTTATCAAATCTCTGTTCATGTCTTTTTCCTTCATGTCCACTTTTGAAGAAGGGATGAGGGATGTTGTTGGGTAGTTTACTTTTAGTATTTTGACTCAAAGGAAGAGACACTGTTTGGTGGTCAGTATTTAGAGTGGGTTCACACTCAACTTGCTGCAGGCTCTTCTCCGTCAGCTGGGCTACTTCTCCATTGTCAGGGTCCAATTCCTGACAGTCACAACTCTCCTTTCAATCTTCCCAAGTATCATTTGAGAAGTGCTCCAATATCTTGGAGAAGAGAAAATTGAGACTGACTTCACACTGGAATGGTCAGCTGAGCAAGATACGGTAAAAGCTGCATTTGGAGGTGCAAATCTAGTAGGAAGGAGTCTCAGAAAAAGTGCTTTGATGTCAGGAAAATTTCCTGATATTTCTTTGTATTAGGAACCATTAAGTGTGCTGTACAGTAAAATGCACTTTCTCTATTTACTGTCACCATTCATTCACTCACCTATCAGGAAAAAAATGGGATCTCTTTTGCTGGTTCTTGATAGGTAAAAATTTAAGAGAGAACAAGCGAATGGAGGATGAGGCACCAAGACACAGACAAAACTCTCAGCAGGATAGAGTTTTATTTTGCACGGGATACGTTCTCTTTGGGGAAGGGAGAATGTCTGCCCACAGATTGTGAGCTGGGGCTTATATATGGGGGCTTCGGGGTGCTGAAGGCTGGAAGTTTTTTGGGAAAAATCAGGTGGGGGGTAGGGGGGGAGCAGGAAAAGCGGGGCTTGTAAACCTGGCTCTGTTCTGTCTGCCAGCCAGGATCTGGGGGGTCAGGAAGTGTTTATTTTTTTGTCCTCCTAAGATAAGGGAAAAGCTGCTGTACTAAGGTGGCTCCTAAAATCTCTGGTTAACAGGCAGAATCTCTTTATCTTGTCTTCAGAGATCAGAGGACAGGCAGACTGCCACTTAGAAGAGTCTGCTTCCCTTGACTTCAGAGGCCAAGGTGCTTATCAGTTCAGTTCCCTTTTTCAGACCTGAGAAATCCAAAGTCCATGGGACCCTGTTGGAGATGGGGGAAGCTGCTACAGTTTGAAACCCTACTATTCCAGCCTTTTGTGTTATAGGATAGGGGGCATCATTGTCATCTTGCTACCTCCTGCTGGACAGGGTCAACATTGGGAGTAGGCTGGATTAGGGGTCCATTAGACAGCAGGGGTTGTCTCTCCGTGCATCTGAACAGGGTCCTTGATGGTTGACAGGTGTTCATATACATGTGAAGGGAAGGAAAGTAACAATTGATTAAAATTAGTATGAGTTAGTTTTTGGATTTGGTCCTGAAAATATCTGAAGAGACAAGGAGCAATTGTTAGCACCAAGGTAATAGCTAATTTTTTATTTTCCTTTTTTTTCTGCCAGGGGTGAACTCGAGAGTGATGGATGCAGGATTTGTTTTCAGGCATTTTGATATCTGTTGGAGTGGCTAGAATCATTGTCAGTTACCTCTCAAAGGCTTCTAGATAGGGAGAGAAAACAAATTTAGCCATCATTTAATTTTTTAGGCTAGAACAATAGTGGGTCGCCTCTCTTAGCAAGTGGGCACTACAGTATTGCAGACCAAGATTTGAAGTCTTACATCTGAGCAATGTTATCTTACTAGGCATAAAATCATCAATGAGAGATAATTGTCTAAATGACATAAGAGCTTACATCTAATGTCTGGGTTGTGTAATCCCTTGAAACCTTAAAATATACTGAAGACTTTAATTTTGGTTATACTTTCCTTTTGGGTGTTTAAGACCATACTGTTGGCACAAATAATTTATTTTTACTCTTAAAGTCTGATGAGGATTTGGTCCTCAGGGGTCACATGGGCTTGGGGGGGGGGCCCTGGCTCCTCAGGCATTTACCAGTTCCATCTACGTGAAGATAAATCAAGAGGTCTTTCTTGACCAGGGCTTTGCTTGGAAGCATGGAGGAAATATTTCCTCCGTGTTGACACTCCTCTTTGCAGACTGGACACTGGTTCAAGTCCATCTTATGGGGTCTCCATGGCCTCCCTGAACAAGAGGACAGATGATTCACCAAAGTTACAGGACATTTTGAGAGATGCACCATAGCCCCTGAAACTTGTATGACCTTGGAAGGCCAGGAACAAAAATTTGTCCCTTTAAGTCCCTCTGATCAGATTAATATAGCCCTTAGAGTCTGGCTATTAAACATCCAACAAGGCTAGTTACACCAGTCTGGTACTTTTAATTACCATGTGCTATGTAGATAGAGCTTGGGCTACATCCTTAAATAAACCTTAACTAGACATCCTTAGACTAGTTGACTAAGCTGCGACCTTAGAAATTTCAAGATTGTCCACACATTATCCTTGTCTCATCCTTGTTGTATTGTAACAACCCTACACAGACCTTCATCAGCTGCCCAGCTCTCTCATTTCTCTGTCGATTCTGGAAATATCCATCCATCATAATTTTCATACATAAATCTTTCTTAAAAAATGTCTCCATTCTCATATCCTTCCAACATCCTCCAATTTTCCATTTTCATTTTTAATAACCATGAGACACAATAACATTAACAAATAAATTTTTTATCTGTTGTGAGAATTCTTTTCCTGGGGTTACTAAGCAATGTTTTTCCCCTTTTTAGGTTGTAGTATCAAACCAATGTTTGATTACATTAAAGATTTTCTTGGGAGATGACTGAGGGGTTGATGAGGTATATGAGTGATGTGAGAGTATTTACACTGGAAAGACTTAACCCAGCATGGATCAAGCCTTCTCTTCCCAGCCTTTTCCTGATAATATACTTTAGTCTTCCCCAAACCCAGGAGACCAAGTTATTAAGGCCAAATTACATACAGTTGGCTGGGAAGAGCAGCTGAATACTCAGGTGAGGGTCCAATGACCCTGTTTACCCCTCCTCTTTTAATTAGATACTTAAGAAGTCCAATTGTGAGGATTTTTTGTTAGTGGACAAGGCTGAAGTCATGAAGATGGTAGTTGTTTGACTCAGAGGAAAACAGTGTGTAGCATGATCTTATTAAAAGAACATAGAATCTAAATTATATAGATAAGATAATGTAATAAGTTAATATTACCTGTGTACATATGGTGTTTTATAAGTTTCTAGGTAAATCTTTTACCTTATGTAGAGAGTGATCTACCAAAACCTTGCTTTAGGTGGAAAAAAGCAATTGGTACATAAATATTATCAAATTGATGTTTACAACCTCCAGCATAATCAATTAAGGAAAACTGTGCTATAACCCTGTTCAGACTTTATAACCATTGGAGTGGAAGAGATGGGAGGGGTGTCCTGTCCATGAGGGAACAGAGGGGCAGGGGTTTTGGAGGCAGGGTCTGGAGTCAAAGTAGAAGTTAGATTCAGGGGAGAAAAAATGGGTTATTTGAGCTAGAAGCCAGAATAGGGGAGACTAGGGAATATTTGGCATGGAGTTGTTTAAGGTTTTGGATTTCCTCAAGTAGAGGAGAGTTAGTGGAAGGAGAGCGGGATATGGACTTAGAGCAGCGCTGGAGAGGGGGAAGGTCATGGTGTGGAAAGGGAGTTCCAGTTGGAGAAAGGAGGAGAGATGGGTTGGGCCCTGGAATGGGAGGCAAGGGAGAGTATAGCAAGGGGAGAGAATGGGGAGGGTTTGGCTGTGCCTCAGGCTGGGGAGCAGGAGGAGGTTGGGGATGGGTCCTAACTGGAGGAAGTTCATTGGCTATGGTAGGATCAAAAGCTGAGGTTGAGGGGTGGGGGGGTCGGGGGGGGCCCTGGCAGAAGATTCTGATGGGAAGAACATGGGATCCAGAGGGAGGGATTAGCATGGAGATCAAAGGAAGCTTGGATGTATGGTAATTTGGACTGTTTGCCTTTTCAATGGCAGAAATTTTCTAAATCTCTCAAAATATTGAAGTCTAAGGTTCCAGTGTCTGGCCAAATAGAGTTATTATCTAACTTGTACTGAGGCCAGGCAGTGGTGCACAGGAACTTCAGGTGTTTTGGCCTGATTGTATCTGAAAGTTTTAGTTGTTTTAAGGATTTAAGAAGACAAGCAAGAGGCGTGAGACCCTGAGACTTTGAGTGGGTGATTCCCATAGTGACAGATTAAGTACAGAGTGAAGAAGAGATAGAGAATGAGACAAGCAAGTGGGTAGGAGGTAGAGGCAGAACCGAGTAGATGGGAAACAAAGAAAATCCTCTCTCTATAGGGAATGGAAGCAGGATCATGAGTCCGGGCAGGAAAGTGCAGCAAATGAGGAAGAGAGAGGGAAGGGGAGTGAGTAGGAGGAAAAGGGGTTTGGCATTGCTCATGCAAAATGAGAGCGAGGAGAACCAGGCATCAAAACAAAGCTCTTTTTTTGTTGCTCAGGTTTGAGTTATTATTTTTGATTTATTTCCAAGTCCCAGAAGGCAGTGTCCCGCAGTTAGATCATCAGGGAGAGGAAAGACGAGATCCTGCCCTCGACAGGAAGTAGTGCGTGTTCCTATCTCTGGAAATAGTGTCCTATATCCAGAGAAAGGAAAAGGATTTCCGACACACTTGTGATTTTGAGGCAAGCGAGAGGAGCGGAAAACCCTGCAATGAGAGAGTGGCATGACCAGCCAGTAAATGGAGACAATGTACAAGGAATGGGATAGGAGAAAAGTGGAAAAAAAACGCAGTGAGCCAGAAGGGAGGGAAGTTTGTGGAACAAGTTTATCCTGAGATTTCTTTAGTAGAGCCTGAGGAAAGATAAGCCCCAGAGGGTGATAGTTTAGTATAGGCTTAGTAGAGCCCAGAAGGGAAGTGGTGAGAGAGAGAGGAAGTGGGAGAGAG
>NW_008333036.1:294909-313356 GCF_000622305.1 Nannospalax galili
ACAGAGGATTTTACCAAACCAGCTTAGATGTCATTTTGTACAGGCAATTAGTGGTCTAAAGAAAGAGATAAGTTTCCATATAGATTTGAGGTAGCATCTTTTTCCTTTTTAAGAGCTAAATAACTGAAGGAAGTTAATAAAACCTTGTCAATCTAAGAACATAAATCAGAGGAGATAGGAAGGACAAAAGGAAACATTAACAGATTAGGTTAAGAATAAATAAAATGTAAATAGTACTGAAAATAATTCCATTAGCTAGTTTTATTATAGTCAGTAATACCCTCTGTTGAAATTAATTTACACCTTAGTGGTTCTCAACTGCATAGTTCTTTACTCTTCAGCTGTTTTGTTCTTCTCATTGTCACAGGGTCAAGGGGCCAGCTTGAACCTGGAAAAGTCTTGGAGAACACATTTTGAGATAATAAGCTTAAGTCTGAAGTGGGAGGGCCTATCCCATCTTCACAGTCAGCGTCTCAGTGAGCTCAAAGAGCACATGACAGATTACCAATATAAGGGAGACTAGGGAATATTTGGCAAGGAGGTGTTTAAGGTTTTGGATTTCCTCAAGTAGAGGAGAGAGGGTGATGGGCTTAGAGTGGTGCTGGAGAGGGGGAAGGTCATGGTGTCGAGAGGGAGTTTGAGTTGGAGAAAGGAGGAGAGATGGGTTTGGTCCTGGAATGGGAGGCAAGGGAGAGTATAGCAAGGGGAGAGCATGGGGAGCACTTGGCTGTGCCTCAGGCTGGGGAGCAGGAGAGGATTTGGGATGGGTCCTAATCAGAGGCAGTTCATCCGCTATGGTAGGATCAAAAGCTGAGGTGCAGGGGTGGGGGGGATTGGAGGCCCCCTGGTGGAATGGGATCCTGTGAAACTGTCTTAGCCAGAAGATCCTGATGGGAAGAACATGAGACCGAGAGGGAGGGATTAGCATGGGGATCAAAGAAAGCTTGGCTGTATGGTAATTCAGACCGTTTGCCTTTATGATGGCAGAAATTTTCTAACTCTCTCAAAATATTGAAGTTTAAGGTTTCAGTGTCTGGCCAAACAGAGTTATTATCTAACTCGTACTGAGGCCAGGCAGTGGTGCAGCAGAACTTCAGGCATTTTGGCTTGATTGTACCCAAAAGTCCTAGTTATTTTAAGGATTTAAGAAGATAAGCAAGAGGCGTGAGACCCCGAGACTTTGAGTGGGTGGTTCCCATAGTGATAAAGTCCAGAGTGAAGAGGAGATAGAGAAAGAACCAAGCAAGCAGGTAGGAGGTAGAGACAGAATTGAGCAGATGGGAGACAAAGAAAATCCTCTCTCCATAGAGAGTGGAGGCAGATCATGAGTCTGGGCAGGAAAGTGCAGCAGATGAGGAAGAGAGAGAGAGATGGGGAGGGAGTAGGAGGAAAAGGGTTTGGCATCAGTCACTCATAATGAGAACAAGGAGAACCAGACATCAAAACAAAGCATCCATTTTTTGTGGCTCGGGTTTGAGTTATTATTTTCAAGTTAAGTCCCAGAAGGTGGTGTCCCTCAATTAGATCATCAGGGAGAGGAAAGGCGAGATCCTGTCCTGGACAGAAAGTAGTGCATGGTCCTGTCTCTGGAAATAGCATCCTATGTCCAAAGAAAGGAAAGGGTTTTCCAACACACGTGGGATTTCGAGGCAAAAGGAGCAGAAAACCCTGCAATGAGAGCATGGTATGACCAGCCAGTAGATGGAGACAGAGTACAAGGAATGGGATGGGAGAAAAGCAGAAAAAAATGCAGTGAGCAAGAAGGGAGGAAAGTTTGTGAAACACTTTGATCCTGAGGTTTAGTAGAGGCTGAGGGAAGATGAGCCCCAGAAGGGTGGTGGTTTAGTAGAGCCCCAAAGTGAAGTGGTGAGAGAGACAGAGGGAGGGAGAGAGAGATAGGGAGAGAGAGATAGAGAGAGAGATAGGGAGCTATTTCCTTGTAACAGTGTAAAGAGGCCAGCTCGAACCTGGAAAAGTCTTGGAGAACACATCTTGAGATAATAGGCTTGAGTCTGAAGTGGGAGGGCCAATTCCATCTTCAGAGTCAGCATCTCCATGAGCTCAAACAGCTCATGACAATTTACCAATATAATTAATATTACCCTGACATTATAACTAGAAAGCACTCAGGGAATGATGGGGCAGAAACATAAGCAAGCATAGAGCATCTGAGTATCAGAGAGGGAAATAACTCTATTTCAGAGAAAAACAGGCTTAGAATCGTAATGTAGAAAGGGGAGGAGTTAAGACCAGTAGACATGGCATCTCAAGCCTCTCATTCAAGTAGACTATTACTTTTTACCTTTCATTGTTGTAACTATGTGTTGGTAGTAGCTTGTCTCTTGTAAGGTTTTGGCCCTGGAGTACAGCAAACTTTGATGTGCTTCACAGGTCTAGTCATCACAAAGTGTCAGCTCCCTCTGCACCTTGAAGGCAAATGTATAGAAAAACTTTAACTTCCCTTTAGAAACTAACAAATATGCTATGTAAAATAGTAGGAATTTAAAATGGTCATTTTTAGAAATTCATAAAAATACCATATAAAAGATGTTAAAATTTAAATAATTCCTTTAAAATTACCAGATAAAGGTATCATTCAATGTCAAAACCTAAAAGTAATTCCTTTTAAAATATCCATAATTATGTCAAACAATGTGAAAACTTAAAACAATCATCTTTAAAAACAGTAAATATACCATAGAAGAAGGTAAAACTCAAAGTAATCCCCTTCAGAAACAGGCCCAGTGAAATTTAAAATGGTTAGGTCTAGTTAGAAAAGTAGGCACCTGAGCACCAGTTGCTTGATGACCAAGAGGGCCTAAGATCAAAATTTCGAGCCCCTTTGCCTGAGAAAAAGTTTAGGAGAAAACAAGGCTTTTAAAACGCTTTTCGTTTGTGAATGGGGCAAGCTGCCTGAAATTGTTTTAAATGATCCAGCAAAGTTGCCCAGCTGGTTTAGGCTGGTTGGTTCAAAATCGGGAGAAAGGTTCCCCTAAAGGGTTCTTAGCCAAATTTATAAGAGAATTTAAGAATGAGCCCAGCTGGATATATCATTTCATTAGAATATTAAAGGAAAAAGTTCCCAGGGCAGGTGAGCTGGCAACTTGGCAGCTGCCTGGAGGGGGTGTAGCAGGAAGGGAAAAAAGCCTTGGGGTCATGCAGGTTTAGAGCCTGTATGGGAAGTCAGACACATGGTGGGCAGGCAGACAAGCACACAGCAGGGAGTAGAAAGCTTTAGTATGGGAGGGGGAGAGAGAAGAAGGATACAGAGCATTTGTATGTGTTGGATTGAACGGTATCAGAAATCATCCCGAGTAAAGTGAGGAAGAAAGGCAGTGGAAAAGGATAAAGACAGGAAAAAAGGATGGAAGACAGCAGACCTTGCAGGCCCATAGCAAAGGGGGGGGGGTGAGATGCTGGTGGTGAGAGGCTGGTGGGGGAACCAAGGTAGCAAACAGATGAAGCAGTTCCATCAGGGAGACCAGAGTGCTGTCCCGGAAAGGAGATCAAAAGAAGGCAAGGCAGTGTGTGTATCCTAGTGAGGCGAGCCAGAAAGAGGTGAAAGCAAAGCAGAGGGCTGGGGAGAGGAGGAGAGAGAGAAAAGAAGTGTGCCTGAAAGCCAAATTAGTGGTATTGGAGAAGTCCAGGTGGGTCCCTTGAAGTAAGAACTGGATTTTGGCACCATTTGATAGGTAAAAATTTGTGGGAGAACGAGTGAATGGAGGATGAGGCACCAAGACATAGATAAAACTCTCAGCAGGACAGAGCTTTATTTCCTTTGGGACACGTGTTCCCTTTGGGGAAGGGAAAATGTCTGCCCACAGGTTGTGAGCTGGGGCTTATATACGGGGGCTTCAGGGCGCTAAAGCAGAAATTTTGGGGAAAAATTAGGTGGGGGGGGGCAGGAAAAGCAAGGCTTGTAAACCTGGCTCTGTTCTGTCTGCCAGCCAGGATCTGGGTCAGGAAGTGTTTATTTTTAGTCCTAAGATAAGGGAAAAGCTGCTGTACTAAGGTGGCTCCTAAAATCTCTGGTTAAGAGGCAGAATCTCTTTATCTTGTCTTCAGAGATCAGAGGAAAGGCAGGCTGCCTCTTAGAAGAATCTGCTTCCCTTGACTTCAGAGGCCAAGGTGCTTATCAGCTCAGTTCCCCTTTTTTCAGGCTTGAGAAATCCAAAGTACGTAGGACCCTTTTGGAGAGGGGGGAAGCTGCTGTAGTTTGAAACCCTAATAGTTCTTAGTCTTTTATATAAAAGAAATGAAAACTGAACTCAGAAGAAAGCTTGAGGGCAATTCTATTAGAGTGTGAAAGAGATACAAGGAGGTAGACAAGCTGGCTGGAGGAGGAAGAAATGAGGGAAGGATTCCAAGCACAGAGGAGAGAAAGTCGTGCTTTTTAAAGAGATATTTGTGCATAGCTGCTGGTGATGATTTCTTTTAGTTTAGCAGTGAGGATGCTCAGAGTGTCAGGGCAAACAAGTGTAGGAATTTTGGCCTCGACTTGAAGGTAAAATAGAAAAACAGAAAAGCTAGAGTTATTCCCTTTGAGTAAGACCTTGTAAAAGTGAGCAGGCTTAGCAATGAAGGTTTGTACTATGAAGGAGGGGTTTCTGGGATACATTAATACATTATCTCATTGAGGGTGTAATTATTCCTACCTCCCTAGCAAGTCTTCAGGAGAATCAGTTTTCCTGAGGGATGGTCCCTTGGCCAGGAGATTGATAGACCCAGTTGGACTAAATTTTAATTGAAAGGACAATGATATTTCTTTGTGATATTATATTTGGGGCATTTTAGAATGTTATATCTCTATCCAGTGTTATGGGTATAGCTCATATCTAACTCTTTTAACAATAAAAAAGAAACAATTTGACAGAAGTAAAACAAAAATCGATAGATAGGCATGCTTCGGAGGATGAAATGACTCAATAAGTCCTGTTGATTCCACTTTCCTCCCTTTTGTGCGGTGTCTAAAATCTTTAAGAAAAATTATGATGCTTCTCTTTCTTAAAACTGATGTGTTACCAAATAAGTGGGAAGTGGGGTCCAAATCTGCAAGGGAGATGGTGCACATCTTCAGTGACCCCAAGCCTGGTGACTCCTGTGTCATCTAACGTAGCACCAATGTACTCATTCTCTGCTGCAGCTAAAAATAACCAGGGCAGACCATGTGATAAAGTATGACAAAAAAAGTGAAATTAAGACAGACTTCTCCTCAGGGGACGTCTTTATTTACCAAAGGATTTTTTGACCTCAGTGAGTTTTGGTTTTTGATAATTCTTGTAGGGAACTACCTGTGTGTTTGAAGATGTTTATGGGTTTTTGAATTTCACACACTAGATGTTGATAGCGTGTCCCCTCTTTTTTCTTAATAATAAATAGAATTTCCAGACGTTGCTAGAAGTCCCCTAAGGGTGGCGGAGTAAATATTCTTGACTGAGAATTACTGCATAATGAGACTTAAAAGGACATATCTTTCTTGTGTTGTGGTATCTTCTCCAGTAAAATTATGCAAACTGTGTGAATTCTTGATACATTCTCTCTCTGAGCCACACTTCTGATCTTTACTATTATACTGCTTCAGGGTTGTTATTAGTTCATCAGAAAAGATCTCATATTTGGGGAAATTACTCATCATCATCCATGGTTGACTCATTTTTGTCTACAACAAATACTCCTTTGATGTAATAGATTCTAATTTCTGTAAATCCTGCTGCATTATTAGGAGACATTACTGCTGTACCATCTATAGTTTATTTTAAATAGCTTGCAGAGGACATTTATTAGAAATTCCCATATTCTCAGCTGCTGTGACTTCATGCACAAGACCTGCATAAGATGAAGTGAGTCCAAATCCCAACGTGGATTGGGGGCAGGGGTTGGCAGGATTCATGAACTAGCCTAGTAGATATTGGCAATTGATGGTTTTGGGATAGGAGAGTCAATTTATTTTCAGGGATGTGGCCCTTGAAAGGCTACCCATGGTCCAATTGTCCTATACCCATGTGGATATAGGCAGCACTGACTGAACTCAGTGTTTTTTTTTTTTTTTTCAAATGTTTATTTTATGGGGCTAGAGAGATGGCTCAGTTGTTAAGAGCACTGACTGCTCTTGCAGAGGATCTGGGTTTGAGTCTCAGTACCCACATGGTGACTAAGAACCATCTGTAACTCCAGTTCCAGGGGAATCCGATGCCCTCTTCTGACCTCTGTGGCATTGCACAACACAGTGCACTTATATATATGCAGGCAATACATGCAAACACATAAAATAAAAATAAAAAATAAGAAAACCTCTTCATTAACTGTGTTTAATGTTTGATGTATATATTCCATGACCTTAGGCTAAAACAGTAAGATTGCTGTGAGTTTGAGCCCAGTCTTAGTTATGGAATGAAACCCTGTCTCAAACAACTGTCCTCAAAGAATAAGTAAATAAAATGTTTAATTAAATACTAAACTAAGAAAAATGGGACAGTACATAAAGTAGTATGAAAAATAAGTTTCATTATTGACTTAGTAAAATTGAATATTATTTTGTTTGCCTAAAGTTCTGTTTTTTAGGCATAGCTGTGTCACAGAAACTGATTGCTTATGCATTAGCAGTTTTTCAATTACAGACCTTTTGTTGTTTATTAAAGAGCAACAATAATTAAAATAAATAATATTTTCTCAAAACTAGCTGAGTATGAGATGATATTATTGACATGATTTTTTTTTTATTCCTAGAGAGATAAACATGTTTTACTGTTATTTTGGCATTTTTACCTTTTTTTCAGTTGATAATTTTGTCCTTTTCTTTTCTTTTTTTACAGAGAAGCCTATTTGAAGCACATCTAGCAACAGGCTTTGAAATATTTGAGTAATGTGCTGTTTGTGATAAAAAAGCTCAGGGCTTTGCATAAGGCAGGCAAAACTTCAGCTCTGAGCTGCATCCTTGGCTCAATGATTCATGTTAGACGAGCTTCACCTGCCCCAGCACTTCATGCACACAGATTCTTTTAGCCTCAGCTTTGTAAGCGCTTCATAATTTTTGTGGGATTTGTCTACATTGCTGAATGTTAACCATTTAGATTTTAGATACGACTTTTATGGCAGAAAGATGTGCTTTGTTTAGCATTCCACCAACTGATGGATATTTATTTACTTAACTTTTTTGGCTGATATGAATAAAGCTCTAGGGAAAATTCTTGTATAATTTAAACAACTACAGCAACATTCTGTTCCTAGTGCCCTGAGTGTGGTGGTGCATGCTTTTAATGTCAGCACACCTGATGCAGAGGTAGGCAGATTTCTGAGTATGAGGCAAGCCCGGTCTTTATAGAGAGTTCCAAGACAGCTGGGACTCTAGGGAGATCCTCTCACAAAAGCAGGGCAGGGCTGGACAGGGCAAAACTAAGTTACTTGTTATCTGATTCAGAGTGATAAATTAGTTTTCATAGTGGCCTATAAGGGTTTACATAACCTGTTCTCTGTTACCTTTGAGACCTTGTCTACTCAACACTTATTTCTTACACACCCAGACTCTTCTAAAAAAATGAAAAAAAACTTTTAGATGGGGTTTCTTGTGGCCCCAGCTGACCTGGAACTACTATGTAGACCAGACTGGCCTCAGTCTCACAGAGATTTGCCTGCCTCTGTCACCTGAGAGCCGGAGTGCTGGGATTAAGGGTGTGTATCACCAAGCCCAGTGTGCACACTCAGACTCTTTAAACTCCATGTGGATCTTTGGACATTGCAGATGAGCTCACACCTCATGGATTTTGCTTTTGGTATATTTATATGGAATATACTATTTCCAAACACTTCAATATGTTCATTCATTTTCTTATAAATCTTATTCAACTGAAAAATAAGGACTGTCTTAAAACTCTCATTTTGGAATCACATTCCCCAATCTGCCCTGTTATTCCTTTCTTAAATTTTCTTCAGAGTAAAACTACCATTTGAGACTCTATGAATTTATATGTCTAGTTTTAGTTGTGTGTTTCTGCCCATGAAAGTGTAAATCTAGACTAATAATTTAAAAATATTCTGTTGGTTCCACTAGTAGTATGTAAAAATAGTTGTTGGTACATAATGAATTGGATGAATTAATAGACACTGTTCCAACCATATCATTAATTACCTCAAAAATATTTCCTTTTGAAGCAATCAGTATTTTTGAGGCAGTGTATCTCATGTCCACTGGATGCATGTATGAATGGACAATGGGGAAGGTGTGACAGATGAAGTTCTATTTGTTATGAATATGTAAGAATGAATAATATCATTAGGTTATGTCATAGAGCAAGATGATTTCTGGTTTGACCAAAAAAATAAGTCTGTGGATCCTACAAATCTCATCTGTTTAGTATACCAGATGTATCTTATTGGATATTTTGTCTCCAGGGCCAGGGTGGTTAATGCTGAACACTGACATCAAGTGCTCTTGGTTTCTGTTTCATCAGGTGCAACATGTGTACCAGTCAAATAGACTACACACAGTTCCTTGTGTTAATGATCTCTGCAGCAGCAACAACTCTTGTCACTTATAGCAAGAACAACAGTGATCAACGGGATGCCATTCCTTTTTTTGTGAAATGCTCAGGTAATATTTTCTTTCCATGATTATTACTACATTTTTTCATAGTGAGGATGAATATTATACTAGTAATCTGAATCTTCTCATTGTTTCCCCTAGGTAACATGACAGTGAATCTCTGAATTGGGCCAATAATTAAAGCAAACCGTTCTGCAGTGTCCAAATTTGTGCTCCTGGGACTCTCAAATTCCTGGGAGATCCAATTTTTTCTTTTTTGCTTTTCTTGTGTGTTCTATGTATCCAGTTTGACAGGAAACCTTGTCATAGTTGTCACTGTCACTTCTGATCCCTGCTTGCATTCCCCCATGTATTTTCTACTGGCCAACCTCTCTGTTATTGATCTGATATTTTGCTCCATTGCAGCATCCAAAATTATTTGTGATCTTTTCAGAAATCAGAAAGTCATCTCTTTGGGGGGCTGTATCACCCAGATTTTTTCATCCATGCTGTAGGGGGCACTGAGATGGTGCTGCTCATAGCCTTGGCCTTTGACAGGTATGTGGCCATATGTAAACCTCTTCACTATCTGAATATCATGAGCCCACAAATATGCATTTTAATTATAATGGCTGCTTGGATCATTGGTCTTATTCATTCATTGGTCCAACTGGCTTTTGTTGTAAACTTGCATTTCTGTGGCCCCAATGTATTAGCTTTTACTGTGACATACCACAACTCATCAAACTTGCATGCACAGATATTTATAGACTGGAGTTCATGGTCACTGCTAATAGTGGCTTCATTTCCTTGGTTGCATTCTTCCTGCTCATCCTCTCTTACATCTTCCTCCTTGGCACTGTTCAGAAGCACTGCCCAGGATGTTCATCCAAGGCTCTTTCTACTCTGTCAGCTCATATTACTATAGTAGTTTTATTTTTTGGTCCATTAATTTTTTTCTATGTGTGGTCTGCTCCTTCAGCACACGTGGATAAATTTCTAGCAATATTTGATGCAGTTTTGACACCATTTCTAAATCTTGTTATCTACAAATTCAGAAACAGAGAGATGAAGATAGCAATCAGGAAAGTATTCTGTCAGCTCCTAGATTTTAGAAACACCATATAGATGGCTTGATTGATATGTAAAATTTCAAAGTGAGTATGGAAATTCCATATTAGCCATTTCTCTCAAGACTTTTTGGATTAGAAATCCTCTGAGTATACTCAGAAACTCATGACCTGCCTTGTGTGTGTGTTCTGCTCCCACAGAAGAATGGAGGGTGGTTTCCTTGAAAAGAGGGTATTTCTATACAACGTACAGAAACCAAATATTTTATTAACTGTTTCTAATTCTCAAATAACTGTGCCAATAATTGATTTAACATGTGTTTATGCTATAGGTAGTCATATTTCCAACAATAACTATATACCAGGTTCAAGCTTTTCTGCCATCAAATTGGAATGTTTCTTTAAAAAAAATATTTTATTGATCATTTTTATTTTATGTGTATGTGTATATTGCCTGCATATAAGTAAGTGCACTTGTGTTGTTCAATGCCTGTGGAAGACAAAAGAGGCTGTTGGATCCCCTGGAACTGGAGTTACGGACAGTTGTTAGCCGCTATGGAGGTGCTGGGATTAGAAACCAGGTCTTCTGCAAGAACAGCCAGTGTTCTTCCCACTGATCCATCTCTCCAGCCCCTGGAGTGTTTCTTAACACCATATTTTATTATCTGCTTGAATTTCACATTTCGTCTTTTCCCATTTCTCTTTTATTTTCTTAGCATTTTTATTATGAGCAAAACCTGGAGACTATCTTTTGAATTTGTTATAGCTTATACAGATCTTGTTTTCACACTCAGAAGTTCCTTCCACACGATGAATATTGCTTTCTACTTGAGTTTTAGCCAAGTAGATTGTGTTGACAGAGGTGCTATAAATGATTAGATTGTAAATAATTTTATCTTTGTGAGTGCAAAAGCTTCATTTGTAGCTTTTAAATTTTGCTTTTTTAAACATAGAAATATCTATAGAAAACTCATTGCTGAGGTCCAATAAAAGTTTAGTTATGAAAGCATTAGTGTACCAGATTTGACCCAGTGGCTATAGTCTACCAACCCCCAAAGCAGATTGTGTCCAACAGATAGATTTATTTATTCCACGAATATTACAGTCTTTTTCTCATAACTGTCGGGACTCAGGTTTGCTTTGATTAGCGGGGGACCTGCTAGCTTCGGGGCAGAGGGTCTGATCAGCGACAGAGTCATAAACTCTGGGACCTGTGTCTTCCCAACAGGATGATTTATTTTAGAATTCAGATGGTTTTTATACATCCCAAGGAACTATCAGTCACATGGGATATGGAAGTCACATACAAATATTTAGGGTACAAAGAAACAGGACATTTAGTCTGTTAGTTGGCACCAGAAGGATTCTTAAACTTTTACTCAAGGTTATCAATGCCCATCCAGTAATTTATTGGCCACAATGTTTTCTTTCTTAAAGCTAAAAGCATGGTAAACTTAGCTTTTAGCTCAGGAGTAAACCTTTAACCTGGCCTAATCTCTTAGCCAGGGATAGCTGAATTATTTGTTTAGGACAAGGAGATGAGCTAATTTGACCAAGATGCATTCCCACAGAGCAGGGAGCCTGCACTTTTATGACCAGGCTGCTTCCTCCTGCCATCCTAACAGTGTTCTGCAAGGCAGGGATTATCAGAGCCACTGTTTTCAGTGCCCCTCCCTTTGGCAGAGAATGCAGCCTGGACCTATAAGTTTTAGGCTCACCTCACCCTAGGGCATCCTGGTTTCCTACACATAACAGCAATTTAACATGAACAGAAGGGAATAAGGTAATGCTGTAGAAGAAAATTCACATTGAAATGCAGAGATTCTGTAACCAATCACATGAGCTACTTTGCGTTCTGCTAACTTTTCTGAAATTCAACTTTGTTTTCAGATAGTACTTTACTGTGTAGCCAAGACTGGCCTTGAATTCTCTAGCCTTCAGCCTCAGACTCCTCAGATTTGGGGTTGCAGATGTGCATGGGCACAACTGGCTTTAGATCGTTCTTTAAAGATAAAAATAAAACTCAGTTTTATGATGATGATTAAGTGAGATGGTATTTTAAAAAAATATAAATTTAATTCATATGAGCAAGATCCCAGGAGCCTGTAAGACTCTGTTTCCATAAGGTCAGATACTTCATCTCTGGCTGTTGCAATTTTTCTGCCCCCTCTTCTGCCATGGTCCCTGAGCACTGGTGGGGGGGCGTGAAGTTTAATATAAGAGTCCTGTCCAGCGACCCACACTCTGAAGTTTCTTATTCTTTACACTTTGGCCAGTTGTGATTGTGTTCATCACCCTCTGTTCCAACTGTGACAACATGCACAAGATCCATGGAAACTCAATCAGACAAAAACCAGCATAGAACTTGGGAAATGGGCAGGAGGCCACAACTTTGGCAAGGAACAATTGGCAGCTGATCACTGATGGGTGAGGGAGAGTTTCTGTTCTTTAAAGGAGTGAACTAGACAGACTGAACAGCCTCCTGTGGATGAACTCACATCGAGGTACATTTGGGTGTGTAAACTTGACTCAATAGGCCTCGACAGGTATGACAAAATGCCTGAAGTCCTGTGGGCTGATGGAGGGGTGCAGGTATGGGAGAAGAGGCCTAAATATGATTAAAATGTATTGTATGAAATCCCCAAAATCCAATAAAATATATTTAACAAAAGAATGATAAAGAGAATAAAGTGCCAATCATGTACCGACAGAGGCATTTAAACAACACATAGTAATTGCAAAATTTCTTAAACTTTCCTGTGTATTTTAAACAAAAGTGAAAACATTAAAAATATCAATTTAAGTATCAGCCTGTAGACTACACTGTATGTATTTTTAAGAGTCTCTCAACATAAAAATAAAATTTATCTCATTTATCTACCACACATTAAAGTTGTCTCCTATTTCAGTCCCATGTATGATCAATAAATATCTTCAGATACATTGCCATGATCTTGTCTTTTATTTTGCTTTAATGTATATTTTTATTGCTCTGTGCCATCTAAAGAAATAAAGGTTTGGGGCTGGAGACATGGCTTAGTGGTTAAGAACACTGAGTGTTCTTGCAGAAGACCTTGGTTTGAATCCCAGCACCCACATGGCAGCTAACAACTGTCTAAAACTCCAGTTCCAGGGGATCTGACAGTCTCTTCTGTCCTCTGCAGTCTTGTGCGAGATGGGTGCAGTTACCTACATGCAGGCAATACATGTATACACAAAAGAGAAGAAATAAAATATTAAAAAAAGAAATACAGGTTTAACATCTTACTTCCAATAACATAATGATGGCTAATGTAGTATACATCAAATGTCCAGAATTGCTTTTATTTTTATGTGCCTTAGCTTATACCATCCACAGCAATCTTTGAGGAAGATACTGCCATTATTCCTATGTGATGTTTAGGGAGATGGAGATACAGAGAGGCCAGGAATTTGGTGAAGAAGAATAAATGGTGGATTTTAACTTAAATGCAAGCAGTTTAGCTCCACATCCTGTGATTATTATATGATTTGCCTTCCTCTCATAAAGTAGATTTAACACTGATATTGGTGAATCCAGGCTTACATATATTATTTAGTGTCATTCTTTTTGTATGTTCCTTTCCTCTGTATTTATTTCATTTTCTCACTGATGACAGAGCAACTATGATTTAAATGAATTATTTTATGAACACACTGTGGAATTGTGTGCGTATATGTTAGCAATTATAGAATAATATTTAATCATATGGAGAGCTATTCAAGATAGATTAAGAATTAAAAAAACAGGTATCAAGAGATGGCTCAGGGGTTAAGAGCACTGGCTGTTCTTGCAGAGGACGTGGGTTCAACTCCCAGCACTCAAATGGTTGCTAACAACCATCTGTTACTCCAGTTCCAGGGAAATCCAATGCTCCCTTCTCCAAGGGCATTGCATGACACAGGTGTATTTGCATACATGCAGGTGATACACTCATACATATAAAATTAAAAAAAACTAAAATATTTCTTTAAAAAAGTAAAGTAGAAGAAAATCATTAAGATTTGAAATTTTATTTTTGAAAAAATGTGTATGTTGAATTGTCTAGGGCTGATTCTCTTGGCAAGAGAATTTAGGTAGATTTTATTATCTTTTGAGCTTACCTAGAGACTTTATTTTTTATTGTATTATTTATGTACTTAGCATTAATGAATAACTGTTATATGTATTTGGTGTGAATTAATTATTGTGAAACGTGTACATTGTGGAATGGTTAGTTGGGCTAAATACCACATGCATTATTTCCAATGCCATATCATTTTGTGAGGTGAGTGCACTTAATAATCTATTCTTTTGACAAATTTTCAGAATATAATACATTGTTAATTACAGCCACTATGTTGTATACAACTCAAGCTTATTCTTCTAAAATACTAGCTTGGTTAATAATCGTCTAGCTCAGTTATATGATCTATATCCTGATAACTACAACTTTACCTTTTACTTTTATAAATTCAAGAATTTCCAGACTCTGAATGTAAGTGAAATTACGTACCACTTTATTTTGTGTGTCTGGCTTGTTTTACTTAACATAATTACGTTTTTGTTTTCTATAAGACCAATTCTTGTGCCTGCAAATTACAGGACTTCTTTGTGGAAGAGGTTATTAGGGGTCAGAGTAGTTCTAACTGTGAGGATGATATAGACAGACTCTGTCTTTCATGTTTGCCTTTTGTCATCTCTCCACTATCCAGGCATACTGATCTCACAAACTGTTTTGTGTGTATATTCTCCATTTTTTGTTTTACTTCACTGTGCTTTCAAATAATCCTTAATGGGGTTTTGAGCCTTCTGTGAGCTTCTTTGTTTTGTGAATCATTCTGTTTACATCTAATTTCTCTCTCTCTCAATCATCTATCTATCATCTATCTATCTATCATCTATCTATCTATCTATCTATCAATCAATCATCTGTCTATCTATCTATCATCTATCTATCATCCATCTATCATTCTACCATTAATCTATCATCATATATCTAGCTTCATCATCATCATCATCATCTATTGTTATATCTATCATCTTTTTTATGTTAACATCTGATTCTTGACTTTTTTTTAATATAGTAAATTTTTTTTTAGTTTTTGAGAATTTCATATCTAAGTACTGTATTAGCAGTATTGTCATTCCTCCCAAGTCCATGTGCTCCCAAGTCACCCCATTCCCTCTCAATTTTCTGCCCTGTTCTTTGATTACTATTGTTACATATGCATACACGGATATTAATTATTTCTTTTGCAGTTACTCACAGATTTTATTATATTATTAATGTACAAAACTTTAATGAATAAGTGCTATATATATTTTGTGTGAATTAATTATTGTGAAACATGTATAGTTGTGGAATGGCTAAAGTGGTTTAATTAACATATGCACTATTTAAAATGCCATATCATTTTTGTGAGGACAGTACAGAAAATTGTACTATTCTTTGATTACTATTGTTAAATATACATACATATATATTTATAAGTGCACCAAATCCATTCAATGGTGTTCTTCTGAACATGAATTTAGTGCTGCACACTTGGGTTTAGATAACCTCTCAGGGAGCTTGTCCATGGAGAAAACAGATTCTCCCTTCCTCAGCATCCATTGATTACCAGTGGCTCTTCATATGAGTTGGGATCCTATGAAATTTTCCAATCCACATTGGCATGTCAATTGGTTTTGTTATTATGAAGATCTGGTGACTACCATATTCTGGGGCTTTAATGGGTGCAGCTTCCCTGTCATGTCTAGAATGCATTAACTCGCAGTAGCTGTCTTGGCCTTCTGGTTCTCACAATCGTTCTACTACCTCTTCTGTGAACTTCCCTGAGGCTTAGATGCAGAGGTTGCTTTGTAGGTGTGTTACCTAAAGCTGGGCAGCTCACAGTCACTTATTCTCTACATTTTTTACCAGTTGTGGACCTTTGTAACAATCTCCATCTGTTGAAGAAGAAACTTCTTTGATGAGTGGTGAGAGCTACACTTGTCTGTGAATATGTCTATCTATTTCGTATATATTAAGACTTTCCTTTGTTCTAGGAAAATGACAGTAGTAAATTCTTCTCTAGGACCTATGACCTCTCCAATAATGTGTATTTGGCTAGGTTTACAGTACCAGGCATGAATTCCCTCATACTGAGTGGGCCTTAAGTCTTATTAGACTAAACTTGATTACCTCCAAGATAAAAGTGTTACTACTGTACCAACAAAGATAATTTGCTGGGCCAGTAATTGTGGTTTGTAGGCTTTACAGCTGAGAGGGACCTTTGATTGGTTTTCTCCCTTTGCAACTTGCATAGTGTCCTCTGATACCATGAGAACTTGTCTTCAGGGAGGAGGCTTCCAGGTCAGTTCCAACTCAGTCACTTAAAGGCCTGTGACTGAATACGGTTGTCTTCAGCAATAGGATCTTACCCTCAAGTTCTGGGGGGCAATCAGGGTTGTGGCAATAACATATATTATTTTGGGAGTCTTTTAAGCTACCCAGAACAGAAACCTGAAGGGCGGCTTCCCTTGCCCAGCACTGTGATTTTTGTTCTATAGCCTAAGGCCATACACATGCATGCACATATATATTATATGTATATTTTCAGTAGCATTATGAAATAATATATTTACCTTTGCTTTTTGTATCATCTTAGTATTATTTGCCACTTTTGTTTCTCTGTCCCCTCTTTAGTTTCTTTACAGTTGAAGTAATCCCTGTTTTCCCCTTGATGACACTTTGTTCTATTAACCCCACTCTCTTGAGCTCATTCTCCGCATCCCCATGGTTTCTTTCTATTTCCCTGGCTCCTGAAGTTACTTTAGGACATATGCTCACATCTAATAAAGTATTTGCAACATGTTAGAGAGAACATATTTCACTAATTTGTCTGAGTCTGGATTATTTCATTTAATATAACAATATCCAGCTCCATCCATTTACCTGCCTATTTAATTTTTCTTTACTTCAGAATAGAACTACATTGTGTAAATGGTCTTCATTTTCATTATCCATTCATTAGTTGAGGGGCATTTAGGTAGTTTCCATTTCTTAGTTATTGTGAAAAGAACAATGGCAAACATGACTGAGCAAGTGTCTCTGTAGTAGAATATGGAGTTCTTTGGGAATATGCCAAAGAGTCATATAGTGGGGTCACAGGTATATCTGTGTTAAATTTTCAGTGGTGATATCCTCTGTGGCTGCACCAGTTTGCATTCCCACCATTAGTGAGTGAACATCCCCATGTCCATGCATACTCAGCAGCATCTGTCCTCTTATTGGAGTGCTTCCTTGATCACACTGAAGCAACCTTTCTTATTTATTCTGAATAATTTTAATTTGTCTATTTTGTCAGCTCATAGGATAGCAAGGCTGCTTATTCCTGGGTGCCATTTTGCTTGGGTTTTTTTCCCCCATCCTTTCACTCTAAGGTAGGGCCTGTCCTTGAAGGTAACGTGAGTTTCTTGCTGACAACAAAGGATAGATTTTGTTTCTTTGTCCATTCAACTAGCCTGTATCTTTTGATTAAGTAGTCAAGGTCATTGATACTTAAAGTTATTATTGAAAGATTTGTGTTGGTTACTGTCATTTCATTTTCTGTTTGTGTTTTTAGTCTTATTTTTGTTTCTGTTATTATAGCCTCATTTTTCCCATATCCTCTTGGGTATGATCTTTCTTTAATGTATATTTTTAATTCAATTTTTGTGCATTTCATACAAAACATCTTAATCATGTATGCCCCCACCTACATCCCCATATCCCCCATCAGATTTCATGCATTCTGTCAAGTTTGTGTACCCAGATGTCCTTCAGAACAAGTTCATTCACTGAAGTCTAGTCAGTCTATGTAGAGTCACTTCCTTACGGAAGATCAGCTCTCCCTTGCCCAGCGGTAATCACCTCCACTAGTTCCTTGGCTAAGGTTGAGGCCTGCTGTCCATTTCCCAGCTCTATGCTGTGTTTTTGTCTGACTGGACTTTCATGGGTCTTATGCATGATGAAACTATTGCTGTAAGTTCATATGAGCAAGTTCCCAGAGACCGGGAAGACTCTGTTTCCCTATGACCATGCACGAAACCTGGCCCTTACAATCTGTCCTCCCCCTCTTCACAATAGTCCCAGAGCCATGAGTTTTAATATGAGGTTAATATGAGTCCTATCCAGAGACAAAGTTATTTCTTTCTTCACTCCACCATATTGCTTCCATCATTTTCTGTAGGGCTGGTTTGTTGGACATGAATTATTTCAGCCTGTTTATGTCATGGAAGTTTTTTTCTCTCTCTTGACTATGGCAGGTAGTTTTGCTGGGGAAAGTACTCTGGGTTGGCACTTGTAGCCAGTTAGAACTTGGAATACAGTGCTCCAGGCTCTCAGGTTTTTAAAGTTTCCTTTGAAAAGTCAGCTGCTATTCTGATGTCTTTTCCTTTATATGTAACTTGTTTTCCCTTCCAGCTTTCAGTACCCTCTCTTTGTTGTGTATATTTAGTGTTCTTACTATGATATGTCATGGGAAGTTTCTGTTCTGGTCCAATCTATTTGGTGTTTTTATTTTCCTCTGTATCTATATGGGTATCTCATAAATTTAGGAAAGTTTTTGTTCTATAATCTTGCTGAAGTTCTGATCAATCTTATTGACTATAGATTTTCTCCTTCCTCTATGAGTATAAATAATAGATTTTGTCTTTTTGTAGTATCTCACCTTATGATGCATACTCTATTCTTGATTTAAAAAATGTATTCAATACTGCTACTTTATCTTCAAATCTTGATATTCTGTTTTCTATTTGATTCATTCTGCTGCTAGGAATTCCCCCCAGCAGTCTCTCTCTCTCTCTCTCTCTCTCTCTCTCTCTCTCTCTCTCTC
>NW_008333036.1:313809-323698 GCF_000622305.1 Nannospalax galili
AGTTCTAGCTACTCTGAAACTCAGTCTGTAGATCAGGCTGTTCTTGAGCTCACAGAGATCCACCTGCCTCTGCCTCCCAAGTCCTGGAGTTAAAGGCATATATCACCATACCTGGCCCTTCTGCGTCTTGTCTAATTAGGTAACTGAGTTTTTCAACTCCATTTTTATTTCAACTTGATTTTTTCAATATTTCTATCTTTCATGAATTCACTTTTCAAATCCCAACTTGTCTTTGTTATTTCACTCAACCATATATGTTGAGCTTCAGACAATTCATTCCTATCCTATTTGAATTTGTTGATGTGTTTGTTCACTTGATCGTTAAAGTCCTTGAATTCTTTGATCATGTTTATGATTGTTATTTTAAGTTCTGTGTCCAGGGATTCCTCTGGACAGTTAACACTGTAGAACATTTCTATAGGATTTGGTGGGAATATATTATCTCGGTTGTCCTTATTATTTTTGTTTCTGTGATGTGGCCTGAACATAAGGACTTCTTTTGTTTTCTGTATGTCTGATATGCCATTCTAGCAGCTTTTGCTGAGTGGAAGTTTGGTTCTGTTTTGTTGTTTTTGTAGCTTGTTTGATTTCAGATCAGGTATGAATAGTTAGTTTGTCTATACTTCAGATTTTTACTTTTTTTATTGGAAGACAGGGATAACTCCAGGCTGGTCCCAAATGTGAGGTAGGAAACCACAGGAGTGTTAGTGTGGAGATAGTGGCAGAGTGAGCAGAGCTCTGGCTAACTCACCACAGTGTTCAGAGCACTAGTGGTGCAACTTTGGTTCTTGTCTTTGACATGGAGAGATGGCAATGGAGTGGGCAGTTATCACCTAATTTTGTGATGAGATATGTCTCTGATGTCTCTCTGATATCCTTTTGATCTGGTGATTTATCATTAACTTTTCAATGAGCTGCTGTACATCTTTTTAAATTTGCTTGACTAATCATATTTTTTCATGTTAAAATATTGATAGTTTATTTTTCTCCCTCTGTTTTGATTGCTAAATCTTTTCTTAGATGGAAGTTTTGTAGTATAAGTCAAAACTTGTTTATTGTCTCCTAATTTCAAATTGGAATACCAGAACAAATAATATAGTAATATAGTAATTTCATAGTTATATATATATAATTTAAATATTCTATTTATTTGCTTTATGTGTATTTGTGTATTGCCTTCATGTAGGTAAGTGCACCCATGTCATGCAATGGCCACGGAGGACAGAAGAGACTGTCAGATCCCCTGGAACTGGAGTTATGGACAGTTGTTAACTGCCATGTGGGTGCTGGGATTCGAACCCATGTCTTCTGCAAGAACAGTGTTCTTAACTGGTGAGCCATCTCTCCAGTCCCTAATAGTTATATATTTT
This sequence comes from Nannospalax galili, assembly GCF_000622305.1. Taxonomy (NCBI): domain Eukaryota; kingdom Metazoa; phylum Chordata; class Mammalia; order Rodentia; family Spalacidae; genus Nannospalax; species Nannospalax galili. Next base: position 315,180 of record NW_008333036.1, read on the forward strand.
TAAGCATTAAAAATTCTTTACTTGTATTTTAAGTTTATGGGTGTTTTGCTTGCATGTATGTAAGTGCATCACATGTGTGAAGTGCCTATGGAGGCCAGAAGAAGATGTCAGATTTCCTGGAACTGGGGTTAAGTATTTTTATTAGAGGCTATGTAGGTGCTGGGTGCAGAACCCAGGTCATTTGCAAGATCAGAAAGTGCTCTTAACCACTGAGCCATCTCTCCAGTCCATACATATACTTATTTAAACTTCAAGAACATTGTATTTGAGGTCTTATTTTGAAGTAAACAATTCTCTGATGCTTCTGATACTTTGTTCTTACATCAATATATATTTTGGTGAATTATCTTATGATTATCACGTTTGTTGTAAAAATATTTGATTGTCTTGTCCTATATTAACATTACCTGACTTTTAGGATTTTAAAAATTTTACCTTCTTTCTCTTCAATACTATGGACACTAGTATATAAAGTGTGATATTGAAGAGTTGGAGGGATAAAAGTTGGATTTCTTTCTGTGTTAATACTGATTTCTGTATTGTTTCACATACACTACTTTGACATCTTTGACTCTTATTTTCATTTTTTCCTTCTTTGTGTCTATCCTCCCTCATTGTATTTCATGTTTACTCCCATCTTCTGCTCTGAACTGCTGTTTTAACCTTTGAAATTACAAGGGAATTCACCTGGTGAAGTGTGGCAATATTTCTACATTTCAAACCTGTATATCTAATAAAGGGTAAGCACCCCAAATGACTATTAATAGAAAACACAATCTAACTCAAGTGTGAAGAATGTGTGGAAACATTTTTGTCAAAATGAGATAAATTGGCAAACAGATATACACCATGGTGTTGAACATCTCTAATTTCCAGAGAAATACAAACTAAAATCACAATGAAATATCACAGAACATGTGTTTGAGTGCTGGGAGTCGGTTTTCTTTAGCAGTGTGTCCTGTGTTAGGTTGCCCATGTCCATGCTACAGTGGATCACCCTACATCCATGTGCATAGGGGCAGTGTTAATAGAGCCAGTGGTTTATTTTAGAAAAGGAGAAACTTATGGAGGATGTAGTGGTGGGACGTCTAGAAGGAATAGGAGAAGCAGATATTATGTAAATACTTTGTGTCCAGTGTAGGTAGGAATGTACCTTGGTATAGACATTGTGGGAAGCAGGTGGATGTTCCTCAAATTTTAAAAAAAAATTAGAATTACCAAACAATTCAGAAATCCTACTTCTGGGTCTGAAGCAAAAAATTAAAAGTTGGTTTTCCTTGTACATTCACATAGCACAAAACACTACTGTGACCAGATGGGTATGGACTTACCCCCACATACCAAATAATTATGTAAGACACCAACTGAGGGTTTTATAATTCAGATAAACTCTCACAGTACCTCCCTAAAACAGAGTCAGATCCCATAGTGAGTGGCCACCTCTACCGCTTACTGACATATGTCCTCAGTTTTCATTTTATCTGGAGTGGCTCTCAGATTTCAGGGAAGTGATTTACACGTGCTTATCTGTTTATTATAAAGGATATTACAAAGGATAATGAATAGCCATAAAAAAGGAAGATTTGTTTGCTAATGTATAGGAGGTGGGTGCTCAGCTTCCAGGCCTTCTTTGGCCACATCACCTTCCAAACCCTGTGCTTTCAAGTTTTCATGAAGGTATGATTAGTTAGTTCTTTGGCCATCAGCTTTTAGCTCCTTTCTAATCCCTAGAGGATTAGGGTATATGACTAAAATTTCTAATCATTTAATGGGGTCTTAGTTTTTCTTCTTAGCCCCATGCTCCCTAGAGGCCTCCAGTGCCACTCATATCTTTATAATATGAGAATCATTTATCACTCTGGTGATTGAGTGGTTTTAGGAATTGTGTGTTAGGAATAATATCATTCATATATTGTTAACTATATAATATCATACAGATATTATCTAAATGAAGTAATTATCTTAAGATATCTCCACCTCCATTATTGCAGCAATGGTCACCAGAGTCAAGATATGGAGATAATCTACAGTTACCTGAAAATGAATAGCAAGGAAACTGTGGTGAATATAAATAAATAGCTAATTCATGGCCACAAAAAGAAGAAAATCCTGTTATTGTGTGGGGTGAATCTACAGGACATTATTCTAAGGTAATAAGAAGGTATAGAAAGCATAATAGTATATAATATCTTTTCTATATGCAATAAAAAAGCTGATCTCTTAAAGCTGATCTCTTAGAACCAGTTTGTGGAAAAGTGCTAGACAGAGTCTGTGGGTAGAGGAAATGGGGAAATGATGACCAAAAAATATATACTTTCAGTTACACAAGTTCTACTGATCAAATGTAGTGATGGACTTCTTAACTAGATGGTTACTGTAATTACACAATATGTATATGTATACAAAATCATGTTTATGCCTCAAACATACAGATCTTTATAAATTAAATATGTAAAATAAATAAATGAAATATTTTTACATTTTACAACTATTTCTAGAATGTTTTAAACTTTTAAAAGATTTCCTATCATTAGAAATCTTCTAAGTTATGCCATAAAATAAATGTGAAGTGTGGAAAGGCATGAGGTGGTAAATCTGTACTTTTAGAAGAAAATCATTCTCTTATTCTTTTCCCTTCTTTAAATCCTATGAATTTGTCTTTTGGCTTAATGACTGTCTGAGAACCACAGAAGCCTAATGCATCCCTTGTCACTGCCTTTTACTGTAGCTAATTAATTGTTTCTTAACCACGCTATATATTGTTTCTGTCTGAAGAGAAGTGGGAACTGGGTGATGTTCTTCCATGGAAGGGAAATTTGTAAACTGAAGGGTTTGGGGACTTTGCCACCAGAAAAGCTCCCCTTCTCAGTTTTCTCCAGTAGAAGAAAGTAAGATATAATGGCAGGAGCACAATTTGCATAGGAAATGTGAGGGTAGTTAGATGGAGAAAGGCAAGTGAAATATAGTGAGGTTGGTTATTTAATAATCCTGATTTGAGAATCAGTACATGGGAGAAAGGCAGTCACCCCACACTGACAGTTACTTTTCTGTATCTTAGTGGTTCTGTCTTGCTGAGCCTAGGGCCTGAGTCGCCCTCAAAGCTGTAGTTTTCCACAAGTCAGTTCTACCAACTCTCCTGAGATGGGGCCAAACAGGATTCCAAAGAAAGAAGCAGTGAATATCAGGAAGACTTGCCCAAGCTTTCATTACTGGAGCTTACAGAATGCTGAAGGGCATCCTCATGGTACAGTGACAGAAAGGAACAGTCTGCCTAGATATGTTTGTAGTGAGGGGGTCAGGGTATGCAGCACTAAATCCATAGCCTTTTCTTAGACATTTTTCTTTTCAATTACTAAGCAGCATATAAAAGTAAGGATCATGCCTTTCTTCTTTAACATGTATTTTCTCTTGTATCTCATGTTGCAGTGTATAGAAATGGAGTTTTAGAGACAGATAAGTAAAATTCATAGCAATGGTAGTATTGTAATGATGATGAAAAATAAAATGTATTTTTGATCCTTCTATTTTTCTTTTCTCCTTTATATGTTATGTTTTAAGTGCTTCTTCCTTATGATATAAATTTATAGCTGACTTCCAATGTGCACAAGTTATGATCTTTCTTATCTATCAAGTTTTATACTTTCTTTCCTTGAATGGACTTTGTTGAATCTTTCATGTATACCACGAATGTGGTGTGATTTGGTTCTTTTCCATTCTAACTGCCTGCTCTCCACTTCTTAATTCATAATAATAACATAAGATTATGTCTTGGTTTTGTCCCTAGTAGCTATAAAATGTGGGTTTAATTATATATGTGTTAAATATTTATATAATGGGATGGCATGTTCTTTTGAAGAACCGAAATGAAATTCCCATCTAAACACATAATAAGAATAATAGCTTCAGTTTTTAAACATCATGTTGGTCGTAGTTTATAATAAAGTCAAACAGTACTGCGCTTAGAAACAAAAGTCCTGGTATTTTGGTTTTGAATCAACTACATCTATACTTTGGAAAAGTTGCTAATTTCTTTCACCATGAAATTCTTCATCTATAAATGAAAATAATACCAGTATTCACCATATATATCTACCAAAAAGATAATTGTAAGGATTGGACATGTGAAGGTAGCATATAAATATGATGTACCCTACAAATGTATCCATCCTTTTCCAACTCTAAAAGTCCATCAGTAATTATTTCAGAAACAAAGTGGCAAAAATCTGTTTATTTTTTGTCTGACCTTGGTCACGAATGGATGTATATGCAATGCTGGCCCTGGCAGTTCATAGTCATAAACAGTTGGATTCAGAATGCCTTATTGTATGGGGCAATTTGGTTTCTACTTCACAATGGGGACTGGTAACATGAAATTTAGAACTCAGGGACTATATTGGCATTTTTTCTTGCCTCTTTGCAAGAAAAAATTACTTTTTCATCAATGGTAAATAATTACACCTACAAAAATGGATCACCTCAAAATTTATCCTGTCTTAAAATAAAAGTTTCTCTACTTTCTGGGTAGAGAACCTTGTGCAGTCTAGATCCTGTTGGAGTATAAGATGATCTCAACTGTGTTATCTGATCAAACCTAATAACAACATGCCTAAATAAAGATTTTGACAGCTATAATTTGTATTTTTCTGTCTTTCTTTTCCTTTATATTAGTGCAGGATAGTAGTTTGAGGTAAAGTTATCTTGTGATGGTATAATAGCTATTCTGTGAGGCTCATTTTTTCTACTTTGATGCTATTTGCTTGACTCTATTTGTCTCTTGAGTATAAGACAACAGTGGGAAAGAACAAAATTATAACTTTTCTTAATCTTCCAAGTTGCCCCTAAAATCCATCTCCATTCTACATTGTGGGCTTACTAAGCACTTTCCTAGTTACCTAATGTGAGTGTTCCATCACCTTTAGCAGAAAATTCCTTATGAGTTCTATAAAATTAAACAGCATCATACTTGATGCAATCTACAAAGTCTTACTTTGTTGAAGTACTTATTGAGAAATGAATGCATGTGCTCACATTCATTTGTATTTGTGATGGCTAATCCTGGGTGTCAATTTGACTGGATCTGTGATTAACTGAAATGAGAGAGATCTTCTTGATTGGATCATCTGTAGCTGGAAGACACACCCTAAATGTGGGTATTATCTTCTGATGGCCACCCGTGTAAAAGGTGAAGGCATAGGAGAACTCCAGGCTTCTTGCTGCTTTCCTTCTCTCTCGCTGGTGAGTTCATCTTGATGCTGTAGAATGAAGAGTAGCTGATCTTTTGGAATTTGTCAGACCTTCAGCGCCAGATTGGGACTACTGAGACATCCAGCCTCGTGGACTGAATGATTATGGATTCTCAGCCTCTCCAGTGTGATGCAGCCATTGTTGGACTACTTGGACTCTACTCTGTGAGCTAAGCTGATAAATCTCTATACATATATATTCATTCTACCAGTTCTGTTCCTTTGGAAAACCCTAACTAATACAGTGTTCATATGCACACAGTGTATTTAATGACTGTTTGGTACCTGCTTTTTGTATCAACTTTTTAAATGTACATTTTAATTGAATTTTTGTGCAGTTCATACAAAATATATTTTTAAAACTATTTTATTAATTATTTTTATCTTATGTGTATGAATGTATTGCCTGCATGTATGTAAGTGCACCAGTCTTGTGCAATGTCCCTGGAAGTCAGAAAACAACATCAGATTCCATGGAACAGGAGTTGTTGAAGACTGTTAGCCACCATGTGGGTGCCGGGAACCAAACTCACATTCTCTGGAAGAGCGGTCAGTGCTCTTGACTGCTGAGACATCTTTCCAGCCCCTCATACAAAATATCTTAATCATTTCTATACTCCCTCCCCCATTTGGACTCCCCAGAGCCCTCCCAACTGAATTTCATGCATTCTGTCAATTATATTAAGGCCTATATTTTGTGTACCCAGATGCCCTTCACTGCAAGTTCATCCACTGGAGTCTAGTCAATCTATCTAGAGTCTCTCTCTTAAAGACCAACTCTCCTTCACCTAGAAGTGATCATCTACCAATTTGTTCTTTGACTAAGGGTGGGGCCTACTGCCTATTTCCACAGTTCTGTGCTGGGTTTTGTATCAAGTGTCTTGTGGTTGTCTTTGTTTAGCCTGAACTTTCTTTTCAATGACTTCTAGGAATTTGGTTGTATGTGTGTAGCAGTTGTTTTTTATTATTAGTTAGCAAATGTTTTAATTGTGTCATTAACTTTTGATCTTTATTTACTAGATTCAACTTCTGTACAGTTGTCTTGGTATAGATCCATAATTTTACAATAGACTTTTATTGAAAACAGAAGACTTGATACACATGCTACCTCTTTTTTTTAACTTTTACAAAAACTTTACTGAGAATTTCATACATGCATATAAGGTGTTTTGATCAAATCCATGCCCACTCCCTCTCCTCCAACATTCCTCCCTCTGAAGAGGTAACCTTAAATTCTTTTAAAGGTTATATACAAGCTCCCAAATACTTTTGACATTACTGGCCTTTGGAATAGAGTATGTTGTTAACAGGACCAAGGACATTTTGACTTTTAGCCAAGAAACTTGCTACATTTTTGAGGTCTTTTTACCCTAACTGCCTAGTGAATTCCTACCTCCTATTCTTATCACACCATCCTCTAGAGAAGGGGTTACCCAAATTGCCAATAGGAAATAGGGAAGCAGACCACTCTGCTGAACAGGGACACATGGTGAGGCAATTGGAGTACCCCTTCAGTGGGTCTATCTAAAAGACTCCTAAATTGCATAACTCCTTTCTCTAAGGGGAAGAGGAAGTCCTTGAATCATGAATTGGAGATGTGAAGGAGAAGTAAAGGCAAGAGTAATTAGCATTACAAGTTCTAGACAGGGAACTAGAAAAAAGTCAGAAGAGGGCAATTTTCAAAAGTTCATATGAGAGTCCATTGGAGTTTTTTGACACGGGCTTACAAAAGCATCCCTCTATTGGTAGCTTCCTCATTTTTCTTTTGTCTTCCAAGGCTGGACTAGTTGCCTGGGAAGAGTGGCTGGCTACTCAGGTGAGGGTCCACTGACCCTGCTTGGTATTCCTTTAATGAATGAGCAAAACCATCAAAATCCCCAATTGTGACTATGTTTAGTGATTAGGTTCAGCTGAAGTTGTGATGATTTCATGCAGAAGAGAGTGCTGTATAGCATCATTTTATTAAAAGGGCCTGGAATTTAAAAGGATTTGGTGCTAGGAGCCACATATGAGGCAGAACATATTTTGTTTGTTTTTCTGAGTCTGTGTTACTTCACAGTTTCTACATCCATCCATTTACCTGCAAATTTTCATCATTTCATCTTTCTTTACTGCTGAACGGAACTCCATTGTTTAAGATACCACAGTTTGTTAACCACTTGTCACTTGAGGGACACTTAGGTTGCTTCCAACTCTTAGCTATTGTGAAAAGAGCAGCTACAAACATGGTTGTACAAGTGTCCGTATGAAAGAATGAGTCCTTTGCCAAGGACTATATGCCAAGGAGTGGTATAACTGGGTATTATGGTAGGTTCATTTTTAGTTTTTTAAGAGTTCCCAATACTGTTTTCTATAGAGGCTGCATGAGTTTACAATCCCACCAGCAGTGAATGAGCATTCCCCTTTCTCCACATACTTGACAGCATTTGGTATCATTTGTTCTCTTGATCCTAGACAGTCTGATTGGGGTAAGGTGTTACCTTAGGGTGGTTTTAATTTGCATTTCCGTAATTACTAATGATGTTGACCACTTTTTGAGATGTTTCTTAGCCATCTTTATTTCATCCTGAGAACTCTCTGTTTAGATCTCTAGCCCATCTTATAATTGGGTCCTTTGGCTTCTCAATTCTTTGTTTTTTGCATTCTTTCTATATTCTGGATGTTAAACCTCCATCAGATGTGTTACTGGTGAAGATTTTTTCCCATTCTGTGGGTTTTCTCTTCACTTTTTGATTATTTCTTTTTCTGTGCAGAAGCTTTTTAGTTTAATGAGGTCCAACTTACTGATTGCTGACCTTAATTTCTGAGCAACTTCTCTCTGATTTAGAAAATCCTTTCCTACACCTATATCCTGTAAGTTACTGCCAATATTTTCTTCTAATAGTTTCAGGGTTTCCAGTTTCACATTGAGGTCTTTAATCCATGTGGAGTTGACTTTTCTGCAAGGTGAAAGATAAGAATCTAGTTTCATTCTTCTACAGGTGGAGATCCAGTTTCATCAGCACCATTTGTTGAAGATGCTGTCTTTCTTCCATTGTGTGTTCTTGGCACCTTTGTCAAATATCAGGTGGCTGAAATCGCATGTACTCATTTTTGGATCTTCAATGATGTTCCATTGATCTATGTGTCTATTTTTGTACCAGTACCATGCTGTTATTATAACTATGGCTCTGTAAGTATACTTTGAGATCTGGTATAGTAATCCCCCCAGCATTTCTCTTTGTGCTCAGGGTTGGTTTGGCTATCTGGGGTCTTTTGTGCCTCCATATGAATTTA
>NW_008333036.1:323726-330798 GCF_000622305.1 Nannospalax galili
ATTGTAGAGATCTTTGATGTCTTTGGTCAGGTTTATTCCAAGATATTTTTTTGAGGTTATTGTGAATGGGTTTCCCTGTACTCTTTCTCTAATTACTTGTTATTGGAATATAGAAAAGCTACTGATTTTTTTAGATTAATTTTGTAACCTGCCACTTTACTAAAAGTGTTAATCAGTTCCAGGAGTTTTTGGTGGAACTTTTGGCATCTCTTAGGTATAGTAGCATATCATCTGCAAAAAGTGATGGTTTGACCTCTTCTTTTCTGGGTAGTACTCCTTTAATTTCTTTCTCCTTTCTTATTGCTCTAGCAAGAGTTTCAAGCACTATTTTGAAAAGGAGTGGAAATAGTGGACATCCTTGTCTGGTTCCTAATTTTAATGGGAATGTTTCCAGTTTTTCTTCATTTAGAATGATGCTGCCTGTGGGTTTGTTGTATATGGTTTTAATTATGTTGAGGTGTCTTCCCTCCAGTCCAATTCCCTCTAAGACTTTGAACAAAAGTCATGCTGAATTTTGTTAGAAGCCTTTTCTGCATCTATTGAGATGACAGTGAGGTTTTTGTCTTTGAGTCCATTTATATGATGAATGATGTTTATTGACCTGTGTATAAACAAACCATCCCTGCATCACTGGGATAAAGCCCACTTGATCATGGTGAATGATCTTTTTGATGTGTGTCTGTATGCGGTTTGCAAGTATTTTGTTGAGGATGTTTGCATCTATGTTCATTAAGGATATGGGCTTATAGTTTTCTTTTTTGGTTGTATCTTTACCCAGTTTGGGTATTAGAGTGATGCTGGATTCATAGAAGGAATTTAGGAGTTCTCCCTCTGCTTCTATCATTTTGAATAATTTAAGTAGCATTGGTTGGAGGTCTTTTTTGACTGTCTGGTAGAATTCTGGTGTAAATCCATCTGGACCTGGGCTATTTTTATTTAGGAGTCTTTGTATTACTGTTTCAATTTCCTTATATGTTATGGGTCTGTTTAAACTGTTGATCTCTTCTTGGTTTAACTTTGGAGGTTCCCATGATTTCAGATATGTCTCCCTTTAATTTGACTTTCAGAGTTATTAGCGTATAGGTTTTTAAAATATTCCCTTATAATGTCCTGGATCTTTTTGGTGTCTGTTGTGATGTTTCACCTTTCATCTCTGATTTTGTTGAATTGGACTTGCTCTTTCCTTCTTTTGGTTAACTTGGCTAAGTGTCTGTCTATCTTGTTTAGCTTTTCAAAGAACCAGCTCTTAGACTCATTGATTCTTTGTATTGTTTTCTTTCTTTCTATTTCATACTTGCTGCTCTGATTTTTGATATTTCTTCTCTTTTGCTGGGTTTGGATTTCATTTTTTCTTACCTTTCTAGTGCCTTGAGTTGCCATGTTAGGTCATTTATTTGGGCTCTTTCTAATTTTTCCAGTGTTGATTTTGAGCTTTATTGCTTTGTGGTCCCATAGAATGCATGGAGTTATTTCAATATTTTTATATTTGTTTTGTGGCCCAGTATGTGGTCAATTTTTGAAAAAGTTCCATGGGGTGCTGAGTAGAAAGTGTATTCTTTGGTGTTTGGGTGGAATAATTGAAAGATGTCTATTACATCCTTTTGATATATGGTATCATTTAATTCAGATGTCTCTCTGTTTATTCTTGGTCCAGTTGACCTGCCTAATGGAGACAGTGGGGTATTGAAGTCCCCTATTATTACTGACTTTGGCTTAATCTGTGTCTTAAAGTCCTTTAGTGTTGTTTTTATGAATTTGGGTGCACCAGAATTTGGTACATATATGTTAAGGATTGCAATTTTTCTTGGTTAACTGTTCCTTTGATCAGATAGAAGTGATTCTCCTTATCACTTCTGGTTAGTTTTACTTTGAAGTCTATTTTGTCAGATGTTAGAATTGCAATCCCTGCTGTTTCTTTATGCCATTTGCTTGGAATATTCTTTTCCATCCTTTTATCTTAAGGTAGGGCCTGTCCTGAAAGTGAAATGGGTTTCTTGCAGGCAGCAAAGAGATGGATTTTGTTTCTTAATCCACTTGCTTAGCCTGTGTCTTTTGACTAGGGAATTTAGTCAATTGATGTTTAAGGTTATCATTGAAAAGTGTGTATTGGTTGTCATCATTCTGATTGCTGTTTGTGTTTTCTGTGTAATTTTGTGTTTCCTAGATTATATCTTTGTTTATTTTCTTTTGTTGCCCCTAGGGTGCAGTTGTTTCTCTCTCTGCTCTCTGTTTTGTTTCAAGTATTCTTTGAAGGGCTGGTTTTGTGGACATGAATTCTTTCAGGCTATTCATGTCATGGAATATTTTTCTTTCCCCCTTAAGTATAATAGACATTTTGGCTGGGTATTGTATTCTGGGTTGGCATCTATTGTCATGCAAAACTGGAAATACCTTGGTCCAGGCTCTTCTGGTTTTCATAGTTTGCATTAATAAGTCAGCTGTAATTCTGATGGGCTTTCCATAATGTGACTTGTGGTTTTTTTTCTGTTTTCAGTATTCACATTGTTCTGTACATTTAATGTTTTTACTATGATATGTTGTGGGGAGTTTCTTTTCTGATCCTATTTGGTGTTTTATGCTTCTTGTATTTGTATGGGGATGTCTTTCCTTAATTTTGGGAAATTCTCTTCTACAATCCTGCTTAAGATCTGGTCAACACCATCAACCTGAAATTCTTCTCCTTCCTCTATTCTTATGTTCCATAGATTTGGTCTTTCATGGTGTCCCACATCTCTTGCATATTCCATTCCTGTGTTTTTTTTTTTTTTTTAAATTGTCCATACTCTTTGCTTGAGTGGTCCAATTCTTCAACTTTATCCTCCAGTGTTGATATTCTGTTTTCCATTTCATTCATTCAAGAGGGAAATCTTTCCCCTGTTGTTTTAAGTTGGCTTATTGAGTTTTGTACTTTCTTATTCGTTTTTGCCTTAGTTTTCTTCAATGTTTCTATCTCTTTTGTGAATTCATTCAGAAGGTTTTCCCTATCTTCTTTTAGCTCTTTGATTTGTTTGTTCATGTGTTCTTTAAATTCATTGGATTCCTTGATCATGTTTATGATTGTTTCTTTAAATTCAGTGTCCTGGGTTATCTATAGGTGGGTCTCCTTGTGGAATTCTTCTACAAGATTGGTGGACTTTACTGGGGACATAATGTTTTAGCTTTCCATTTTATTATTCTTTCGTTGTGGTTTTGGCATGTGAATTTCTTTTGTAGTTTATAATTCTGATATGAGAATAAAGTTGAAGTATGTTTCTGTTTGTATTATCCAGTTCCTAGATCCTTTTTTTATTGGTTATATAAAGCTGGTTGGTACAGGGTTCAGGTTCTCACAGGCTTATTTTGGATGAAACTGATGGCTTCAGACCAGCTATTCAGGTGTACCCACAGAAGCCCAATTCAGGTCCAGCCAGGTACATTCAGGCTTCCTTTACCATGTGGCTGCAGGATCCAGGCTCTCTCAGGGACTCCTGTGTGTTGTCATCCCTATGCCCCATGGAGGCCAGAGGGGGACGAGAATTCAGCCCTCTCTGGCTGGCTGCTGTCATCCCAACCTTAGCCTACCAAAGCTAGATCTGCCCTGGGGACTTGGGAAAGGCCTCACAAAATCCCAGGTAGGGGGATGATATGACGCAATTAGGAGAAGTTCTCCACCAGGTTTCGTTCAGCCAGCATGGAGGTGAGTAAACCACATGCGGCCAGCGGCCAGCCACATGGCTAGGTGGTAGCTTTAGAGAAAGAGTAAGGAAGACCAAAGTCCAGAGAAAGCATGCATAGAATAGAGGTAGAAAGAGGAAAAAGTAACATTTGCTTTATTTTCTCTGTCACTACATAAGTTTACCCATTCTTTTTGCCTATCTTTTTCTTTCAGGCTAGTCTTGAACTCACAGAGACCCACCCACCCCTGCCTCCAAAGTGCTGGTATTAAAGGCATGCACCACCATGCCCAGCTTTGCTTATCATTTTAGGTTACATAATCATATATATTTTAGTGTGTTTTTTAATAAATTGAATGCATAATTTCCTATTTTCAGCAAACATTTATTTTTCCACATTTTACAGCTATTCTGGTTCTAAGGTTTGGGATGCACTGTTGAGAAGACAAATGCAGTATTCATCATTATGGGTGATGCTGTCCATACTATGAGAGCTTAATCAATGAACTACATTTCTAATGAGTACTATGCATAAATGTTCTGTTCTTTGAGAGCAAATGCATTTACTTTTTGAAATTGTATTTGTTAGTCACTAAAATGATATTAATATTGTAATTTATTGTTGAATGGAGATATTTAATAGAGTTTGAAATTTATTTTGCATGTGGAGGTTTGCTACACTCTATTTATTGACATTCAAGTTTTTTAAAATTCTTTTGTCTCTTTTTTTACTTCATAAAATATCTTTATTGTTTTTGTTTACTTGCTGTGTGCTTTTTTAAAAATTTGAATTTTTAAGGGTTTCTGATAATGCTGCGTTCTGAATGTACAAAGGTTACAAGTGAATTTTTTCCAGAATATTTCAAAGGATGGTGCCAATCTATCATTGTCTGCAAAGCACCTTCATATACTGTCCTGTGTTGGTCATTTATGAAGAAGTGAAAGAAAAGCAGTATTAACATTTATTGAATACACACATAGAATACCTATCTAGTGAATACATGATTTTGATCTTTGTTTTATTCCTATAACTTAGTAAAAGTCACTATTTCTAATTTGTTCAATTGAGAAACAAAACTAAGGTATGAGGATTTAAGAGACTTGCCTGATATTAAAATGTTAATGGCTGAACCACGATATTCAATGGTTGAATCAAAATATTATTCTTGGTGTTTGAACCCAAAGCCTGTCTATTGGCTACTCTGCTGCCTTCCCAAAGAAAGCTAAATCTATAAGGTACTTTCATAAATCATTCTATAGAACAATAGGAAATATTCTAACAAATGATGCTGTCTTCAAGAAGGTTAAACAGCTAGAGCATGTGGAATGCACTACAGGACAGTGATTCACTCTCACCCCCAGTGCATCATGGACTGGTATTTTGAAAGAATGCAATTTTCAATACTTGAGTTTTGTTGTGAGGTCAAATTGCTAGAGTAATTTTTGAGCACACTTGTGTACCAACATAATGCACACTGGTATCTGAATATTCACAGACACTTTTCTTTCTCTGTGGACGAGATTCTCATTTTTTACAGAGCTTAAAAATATAAATGCCTTGGGGCTGGCAGATGGCTCAGTGATTAATAACACTAGTTGTTCTTGAAGAAGACCTGGGTTTGAATCTCAGCACCCACATGGCAGCTAAGAACTATCCGTATCTCCAGTCCCCAGGGGATCTGGCAGCTTCTTCTGACCTCTGTTGGCATTGCATGACACAGGAGCACTTACCTACATGTAGGCAATACATGCTTATACATAAAATAAAAATAATAAATAAAATTAAAAAATAAATGCCTACCTGTATTTGTAGACTTAGACTTGTGTTAATTAATCAGTTAAAGGGGGAGTAAAAGAAATGCTAATGATGCAAAGAAAGACTAATGGCAATGGTAAACATTTAATAAAATTGAAGTTAAACATTTTATACAAATTTTAGGGGATTTCATGTTGAAATAAGGTTTGTAGTCTTAAATATAGATGCAATACTTCAGAAGTGTGAATACATTTTATTTCATATATTACTGAACCAGACTATACATTTCACTTTAAACAAAAATGAAATAACTTGGCAGAATTGCTGTTTTCCATGTTGACTGCTCTTCTGTCTTATAAGAAATATCTCTGTGCTCACACTGGGAGAAAGGAGAGGGCTATTAAGCCCATAAACTACATAGAACACAAAGCATTAAATACCTCCCTCCAGCTTCTCTGTGTAATAACTATTTAAAAATATATGAGTATAACTGCTAGATGAGGAACAGCTGACCCACCTAAAACAAAGACCTCTAGATAGGCTGACTAGATTCACCAGAAGGGCGAGTAGTGGGGAATGGCTGGGGGTGCCGACAACACAGCAGAGAGTAGCAGGGATATCAGAGTATAAGGGCTCTAGTGGGAGGCTATGGGAGGGTGCCATCTGGGAAGTGGGTGTATAGTCAAATGAGATGGTTTGGGATCTTCTGTGTGATATACACACAAAAAAATCAACAATTTTTAAAAAAATGTATTATATTTGAGGAGGAAGCATGGAAATGTACATCATGCTAATTAGTAGGGGTGATAAACAATACCATTGAAATCTTCCCGATGACTTTATAGACATACACAGGTGCCAAGGATCCAAGTGCAACTGATTATGACTAGTAATAATCAGATACATACAGATTAGAGATGCAAGCACCAACATCTCAGTGTTAGTAGCAAAAACAATGGGTCTGTCTGCAAGGAACAATATATTTTAAAATGAAATGGAGATCTTTTTTAAAGGTTAAAAACTCATTTAATTTTATGTCTTACAGGGCTTATACTGAGTACAATATTCACATTGTATAACTGGATTAATTCAACTGTGAACGTAGAAACTAGGAGCATCTTGTGAAAGAGATGTACTCTTGCTCTGGAGTGTGTTACTGAATATGTTAAAGCTGTAGTGAAAAGCTTCTAATCATATAGTTATTAAAAATTTTAAAAAGCACAATGATTAAAAAAATAATTCCTCAAACCATAAAAATTTGCTCCTTAATAATTAGTAGATATGAAAAACATTACCATTAAAATTTACCTGATGACTTTATATCCATGCTCAGATGCCAAGGAGCTCAAAAAGTAATTGACTGTGACTAGTAATAATCAGATATATAAAGATTAGAAATGCATTTGCAAACATCTTAATGTCAATTGCATTAAAAATTAAGTTTTCTTCATGAAACTCTTAATTAATAATGAAATGGAGATGTTTTTTAAAGGTTAAAACCTCATTTAATTTTATGTCTTATAGGGTTTATACTAAGTACAATATTGTATAACGGTATTAATTTAACTGTAAACCTAAAAATTTACAGACAATCTTGAAACAGATGCATCTTAACTCTGGAAATTGTTATTGAATATGTCCATGCTGTTGTATGAAATGCTTC
>NW_008333036.1:330936-337748 GCF_000622305.1 Nannospalax galili
TATTATCAAAGAAATGCAATTATTACGGCATATAATGAAATTTTTAATGTATATGTAAACATTGTTCTATGATTAAATCAAGCTATTTAACACATTCACCTCACATATTTGTGATAAGAACACTAAACATCTACTTTTAGCAGTTTTCAAGTAGGCAATAGTGGCCTTTAACAATAGTGGCCTTTAACAATAGTGGCCTTGCTGTGAAATGAAGCTCTAGGAACTGCTCATCCTGTTTAAATAGATTATTTTTCCCTTTAGACAAATATCTTCCTATTCTGAATTTCCTTCCATTCCATCCTAACTGCCACTGCTCTGTTATTGTTTTTTCTGTTTCTGTGAGTGTAGTTTCTGAGACTTTGACTAAATCTTTCAGTATTTGACTTTCTGTGACTATTTTCACTAAACACAATGAGCTTCAGGCTTGTTCTTGTTCTTACAAAACATAGGATTCTTTTTTTAATTTTTATTTATTTATTTATTTATCTATTTTTAATTCATCAGCCAAGACAGCAAAAGAAATAGTTTATTGTACACGGATAATACGTGGCCAAAATGAGAACAGAAATAGTCCAGAATGTCACAGGTCCAGAGCAGACGGAAAACAAATCTAGGACTGATTTGTCTCTAAGCAAGGCAGTCTCTCAGAGGTGGTTTTGGTGATCAGATGAAGTTCCAGATCCAGTGAGATGAATTATCACCTGTAGGATACAGTCCAGCAGTTTGTATGAGCATCCCAGCCTCCAGCATTCCTTATTTCTGCTCCTGAAACCTCCATGGGTGCACAAGTTTGTTTACTGGAGCCTCTGTCTTGTCTTTCTTCTCGTGAGATTCTGCCTGGGCATTTGGATTTTTACTTCCCTCACATGAAGTAAGAGTTTCAAGGAAGAAAATGCTAAGGCCAAGCAGGATTCCTTTTTTTTTTTCAAAGACCAAAGAACAGTCTGGGGTATGTGTTTGTGTTTTTTATTTTTATTGTGTGTGTGTGTGTGTGTGTGTGTGTGTGTGTGTGTGTGTGTGTGTGTGTGTGTGTGTGTGTGTGTGTGTGTGTGTGTGTGTGTGTGTGTGTGTGTGTGTGTGTGTGTGTGTGTGTGTGTGTGTGTGTGTGTGTGTGTGTGTGTGTGTGTGTGTGTGTGTGTGTGTGTGTGTGTGTGTGTGTGTGTGTGTGTGTGTGTGTGTGTTGTGCTACAAATCCAATGTATAATTCAATATTTAAAAAACCCTCCTAACTTTTTAATAGATGTATCAGTTTATGTTTTCATCAATAGTTTGCAATGATACCCATTTTTAAAATGCACCCAAATTTGTTTGATGTTTTTCATTGTATATTTTTATTAGTTTTGTGCATTTCATAAAATATATTTTAAACATATTTAGACCCCTTCCCTATCTGTACTCGCCCCCACCCCCACGTGCATAGCCTGCTCAGAGAATTTCAAGCATTCGGTCATATATGTTAAGGCCTATCATATCGTGTTTGTGTCCTCAGATTCCCCTCGGTGTGAGTTCATCCACTGGAGCTTGATCAGCCTATCTAGGTTTACTCTCTTAATGAAGATTGACTCTCCCTCACCTAGCATTGATCAGCTGCCAAATGTTCCTCAGCTAAGATTGGGGCCTGCTGCCCATATCTCCATCTCTATGCTTGATTTTATGTGATTGATTTTTCATGAGTCTTGTGCATGTTCTCGCCATTGCTATAAGTTCATAGAAGCAAGTTCCCAGAGGCATGGAGAACTCTTATTTCCTCATGGTCATGCACCACACCTGGCTCTTACAATCTTTCTGCTCCCTCTTTCACAATGGCTCCTGAAAACTGGGTGGATAATTATGAATCCTATCATGAGATTTGAGAGCTGCATTAGTATTATCTCAACCCCCTGTTCTATGTTCTGTGATTCTTAGGTGTTGGAGTTTTATTGTAGATGTATAACTTGCAGCTGGGCATGTCACATACATGTATTCTCTAGATTTGTTTGACTTTTTAGAAAAAAACCTCTTTCTTTACCTAAGTGTGAAGTGATATTTCATTATGGTTTTAATTTATGATTTTCCGATAATTAGTCACGTTTACATCTCTGATTTTAGGTTAGTTTTAATGCTAAAGTAAACATAGGCTTTTGTAACTTTGAGTTTCTCCAACTAGTCTATTAATATAATTTACCAATTCTCTTGTTTCTTCCTTCAGTTAGCACTGCTTACAAAGCCAATGGAAAGAGCAAATCATTCCGTGGTTTCCAGTTTGTGTTCCTGGGACTCACCAACTCCTGGCAAATCCAGCTACTGCTCTTTGTCTTCTCCTCCATGTTTTATGTGGCAAGCATGATGGGAAACTCCCTCATTGTGTTCGTGGTGGCTTCTGACCCTCACACTCCCCTATGTTCTTTCTTCTGGCCAACCTGTCCTTCATTGACTTAGTTGTTTCTTCAGTTAGCTCTCCCAAGATGATTTATTATTTGTTCAGAAAGCACAAGATCATCTCCTTCAGAGCCTGCATCACTCAAATCTTCATCCATGCCAGAGGTGGTGTGGAGATGGTGCTTCTCATAGCCTGGCCTTTGCCAGATATGTGGCCATATGTCAGCCTCTCCATTATCTGACCATTATGAATCCAAGGATGTGCATCTTTGTTTTAGTGACTTTCTGGATGATAGGCTTTATGCATTCTCTGATTCAACTGGTTTTTGTAATAAACTTACATTTCTGTGGACCAAAATGTATCAGATAGATTCTACTGTGACTTTCCCTGTTTTTCAAACTTGCTTGCATGGACACATACAAATTAGTTATTGGTTTCAGTCAACAGTGGATTCTTGCCTTTGGGTCTTTCTGCATGCTGATTATTTCCTATATAGTCATCATAGTCAGCATGCAGAAACACTCTTCAAGAGGTTTCTCCAAAGCTCCTTCCACACTTTACCCTCATGTCACTGTGGTGATCTTATTCTTTGATCCTGTGATATTCATCTACACATGGCATTCTTCCTCTACACACCTGGATAAAGTTCTGACCATATTTGATGCAGTTGTTACACCCTTCTGAACCCTTTGATCTACACAATCAGGAATCAAGAAATGAAGATGTCAATGAAGAGAGTACTCAGACAGATAATGGGCTATATACAAATCTCCTAAACAGAACAGTTTTAATTGTGCATAGAAGTTAATTGTTGATCAAGTTTTGAAGAAAAAAAAAGACTTCTTAGTGTATCTTGATATGCTTGTCTACAATGATGTATATGCTATTTGCTTTACACTTAGGAGGAAGAGACAATCCCTTTTGAAAACAGAAGTTGCAAATAACAGATTACAATAATAATGACCCATAATTCCTTAGGAGTAATAATTATATGAATTAAAATCAGTTATTCAGAATAGTAAAAGTTATTATAACATTGTCAGAGCAGGGAAAATATTCTCTTTCTAAATAGGAATTTTTCAGACAAAGAAGCTTTTTATATTTTTTTAATTTTATGGAATATTTATAAAGGGATATTGAATTTGTTCCTGTTTCTATGTCTCCATCTTGCACCATTCTGTCTCTACTTAGTGAGTTTCCAGCCTTCAGAAGGAGGTTAGAATTTTTGGTGTATACATAGGGATTTAATGCTTGCTTGTGTTTGGGTAGAAACTACATGAGCTGTGTTTGGAAAAGCAAGAAGGAACCTAGAGAACATGGTGATTTATTTGCCCAATTAACAGTATGCTTTTTAAAGCCATTCAGTGTCTGCTCACCTTTCTTTACTGTTCCCTCCTTTTCATTTTTTATTTTTATTTTTCTGTATCACTGCAAAATTGATTTTTTTTTATATTTGGAAGGTGGAATACTCACTTTTGCCCTATAGATCAGTTCATTGTTGTTATCAAAGCAATTCACATACATTGCTGGTAGCCTTCTGGCTGTCTACCAAGTACAGGAACAGTACTAGTCCTGCAGTTCTCCCACTCCACATTCTTCCCTTCAGTTCTTCCATGTCCCAAGCCAGATGTAAACATATCATTGTGATAAAAGTCACCTGAGTCATCAAAATTGGAATCAAAGACAGAAACAGCATTAGATTATTCTTGGTCTCTATTTCATGTCAATAGTCCCTTCCATAATTTTAGATCCAACCTCCAGGTTCAGGATGAGATACAGCAATAACATGTTAGCCTGGGCTTCTTTTTAAAATTTTTTTAAAATTATGTTTCTGTACATTTTATACAACAGTTCTTAATTAAATTTAGACCCCTCCTTCCCCATTCTTGTCTCCCTCATCCCCACACAGGACCTCTTGTATTCTACCATACATGTTAAGTCCCATCTGGTCAAGCTTTTGTAGTCAGATGTCCTTTGGTGCAAGTTCATTCTCTAGAGTCCAGTCAGCCTATCTAGAAATCTTAAGGAAGGTCTATTCTCCCTCACCCAGCAGTAATCAGTCTCCAACAGCTCCCAGGCTAAGAATGGCCCACAGCTCATTTCCCTCTCTCCACTCTGGGCCCTTGTCTGACTGAGATGGCATGTATGTTGTGCATGCTGTCACTATTGCTCTAAGTTCATGATCTTAAGTAAACAGAGTCTTCCAGACCTCAGGAAAATTTCTCAGTTGATTTTTTAAAATTATTCAATTCAGTGTGAATTGATTGTTTTCTTTCCTTAAAAATATATTTAAATTAATTCTTTAAACAATTTATAAAGGATATTTTGACCATATTCCAACCCCTTCCCATTTCTTCTTAGATCTACCCCACCTCCCTTCTTTTGTCAGCTTCATGTCTTCTTTTCTTAAAAGCCCATGGAGTCCAATTTGTGTTTCCCAAATACTCTTGTGTGTGAGTTTATCTTCTGTAGCATGGTCAAGATTCTCAGAGTCACATCCCTAATGAAAATGGACTCTCCCTCTTCCAACATCTATTATTTACTAGTGGTTCTTTAGTTAATAGTGAGATTTAATCTCCACCTGCCTGCTGCATCCTGGGCTTTTGGTTGTATTAGGCTAGTGCAGGTCTTGTACATTCTGTCACAATTGTTGTGTGTTTGTATGTGAAATTTCTCTCTTGCGGAAAACACTTTTTTTTGGTAGTCATGCATTGCCTATGACTCTTAAAATATCTTTTCCCCCTTCCATGATGTTTCCTTATCCTTGGCAGGAAGTGTGTGATATAGATGTTCCATTTTGTGCTGCATATTCCATAGTCTCTTATTCTCTTGATCAGTTGTGTGTTTCTGTGTTAATCTCCATCAAGAAGTTGTCAAAAGAAGCTTTTCTGATGAGAATTCAGAGGCACAATAATCCATGGGTATAATAATAAGCCACCAGGAGTTGGTTTAATGCTACGTCTATTTAGCAGAATACAGGTAGGATCTCTTCTAGGGCCTAGAACCTGTTGATCCACAGGTTATTTGTCCCTAATATGATGTCAGATATGTGTTTTATCTTTTGGAGTGAGTCTTAAGTTCAGTCAACATGTAGTCACTGCCTTTACATTTGTGCCATTATGGCACCAGTTGTCATTTCTTGCCAAACCAGTCATTGTTGTAGCTCCCAGGGTTCACAGCTTTGAAATGATGAGTTTTTGCTCATCTGGTATCATGCATGGTATCTTCTTGAACTGTGAATTGTGATGTGATTTACAGGTCAGTTCCAGCTTGATTTCTCCATATTCTAAGACTCAAGTATTATATTAGTTGCTTTTCTGTTGTTATGATATAAATACCATGACCAAGGGAACTTACAAAGGAAGAGTTTATTTAGCTTACAGTTCCAAAGGGGCAAGAGTCAGTCCACCATGGTGGCAGAGGTGGCTGGAGGAGGAGGGGAAGCTAAGCACTCACATCGTCAAGCTGTCACAAAAAGTAACAGAAAGACTTGAGATCCATCAAGACTTAAACTCTCTAAATCTGCCCCCAGTGATGTGCTTCCTCTAGCATTGTCAAACCATCTAAGACCTTCCAAAACAGCACCACCAACTGGGGACAAAATGTCCAAATACCTGGAGCCTATGCAGGACATCCTTATTCAAACCCCCCACATTTCACTCCTTGGCCCCCATAGGCTCATGACCATATAAAATGCAAAATGCTACCACCACCTTCTTGGATGTTTAACAGACATACCTTGAGATCTATACTAATTGGGTCAGAGGGATTCAAAGGACACTTTTTGCTCCTTGTCCTCCTGGGTCGATTAGTTCCCAGGGACTATGAGCATCGCGCAAAATGTCCTGTAATGGTGGTGGGTCATCTGGCCTCTTGATCAAGGAAGCCGAGGAGACCCCACCAAATGGACTTGAGCCAGTGTCCAGCCTATAAAGAGGAGGGTCAACAAAGAGGAATCATTTCCTCCATGTTTCCAAGCGAAGCCAACCATGGTCGTGCAGGACCTTTGACTTTTCTTCACATAGGCAGAACTTTTAAAAGAAAGGATCCAGGGGTTCCTACCAATCCTATGTGACCCCTGAGGAACAGATCCTCAAATGACCTTAAGAGTAAAAATAAATTTATCTGGGCCAACTGTATGGCCTTAAACACCCCAAAGGAAAGTATAACCAAAGATTAAAGGGGCAATACAAATTTTTAAGAGTCCATATGTATAGCTAAAGGCTACACAACAAGCAACAATGCCAGATAGGAGATACCTTCATTTGAGCCAAAGGGACTCCTACATAGTAACCCAGCATAGAACCAGGAAAACGAACAGCAGACCCCAATCTTATCTAAAGGAACATTTAATGTTTTTACTATTATATGTCGTGGGGAATTTCTTTTCTGATCCTGTCTATTTGGTGTTCTATATGCTTCCTGTATTTGCATGGGGATATCTTTCCTAATT
>NW_008333036.1:338008-355047 GCF_000622305.1 Nannospalax galili
GAAGGCTGTCTATCTGACGAGTTTGTATTCATGCTCAGATGCCAAGGAACTCAGAAAGTAAGTGACTGCGACCAGAAATAGTCATATATAGAGATTAGAAATGCATGTGAAAACATCTCAGTGTCAATTGCCTTAAAATGAATTTTTCTGTATGAAACTGTGTAATTTAACAACGAAGTGGATATCTTTTTTAAACGTTGGAACTTCATTTAATTTTATGTCTTATAGAGTTTACAATGAGTTAAAGATTATATAAGCTTAATAATTCATCTGTAAACCTAAAAATGTACAGCCAATTTTGAAAGAGATGTACCCTAGCTCAGAAAAATGTTATTGAATAGGTTAATTGTGTTGTAATGATATGCTTCTTCTAAGTATGTTGTTATTAAATAAATCATTTAAAAAAAATGCAAAATGCATTTAGTTGATCCCTAGAAATTCCCATAGTTTTTACTAGTGCCCAAACTGTTTAAAAGTCCACAGTCTGAAGTCTCTTCTGAGACTCAGGGAAATCTCTTAGCTGTGTAAGTCCCTGTAAGATCAAAAGACAAGTTACATACTCCCAACATACAGTGGAACCAAGTGCACATTACCATTCCAAATGGGAGGAATAGAAGCATAGTGAGGAAATACCGGAACAAAATAAGACTGAAAACCAGCAGGCAAACACCAAATCCAACTTCTGGGACTTGACTTCCAAAACACTTAGACGACTTTCCAGCTTTGCTGTGTGAAACATTCAGCTCTCTCTTGGGCTGGTACCACTCCTTGTATGCAGGTCTTCTTGGCAGATGTCTCACAGCTCCAGCATCACTAACTTCTTTTTGGGATCTCCACTGCCAACGAGTCTTTACCTTCACAGCTTCATGCAATGGCCTATCAGTGCCTTCTTTATGCAGAGGAAACCCTGCTGCATGCTGCCGGGCCTTGGCGACTCTCTGAAACCTCAGTGCAAGGAACCGATGACCCCTACATTCTTGCATCTTTCACGCCTCTAAAGCCAGCACCAGGTGAATGACACTGCCAGGTTTAATTGAGGCTGAAATGTATTAAGGTAAGAAACAGCTAGCTTTGGATGTACCTGGGCAAAGTGCTCTGTAGACAGAGGGGAGAGCAAGTATACTGGTCTCAGATGCCCATAAGTTCACAGTATGTTTGTAACAGAAACTACAAATAACATGAAGGAAAGACAGTACTACTAAAACTGTGATTGGTGCTTGGTGTAGCAATATACACTTGCAGTCCCAGCACTCAGGAGGTAGAGACAGGTGAGTAGTGAATTTTAGGCCACATTGGACTATTGAGACCCTGTTTTAAAAAGTGAAAAATAATAAAAGTTTGGTGAGGTTTGCGCAGTTGTATGTTGTCAGGATTTACAAATTCTGGTTAAAAACGGGGTATGTAGGTTCCCAACTTCCCCCTTCATATGGTGATGTCAACCTTCCTGTAGCTGTTAGACCTTTCCTTGAACATCTCTCCTTCAAGGTCGTTACTTTACCTTAGAAGGCTTCCAGAGTGCTGTGATGGTCCTCTCCACAGCATTCATATGTCCATGAGTCCACTCTGCTTAGAGTCTTGGGTTGAGTCTGTCCAAGTTACCACATGCTTTAATATCATATAATGATTCTTGAAGAGACCTTTTGTTCTCATCCTACAGTTTGGAAGTGTAGTGCTAATGATAGTCTAAAGTCCTGGTATTGAAAGTTAAACATTTTAAATGATCAAATTTCTTAACTATTGATAATTCCTAATACCCAGTTCAATTTACCTTCTGTTTCCTTTTCATTCTTTCTCTTATATTCAAAGTATACCATGAACCCTTGTGAAAATGCCAAGTGTGGTGGCAGGCACTTGTAATCCTAGCATTGGGAGGTGGAGAGAGCAGGATCTTTGTCTCCCTGGCCAGTTAGTCTTTCATTACTGGTGAGTTCCATGCCAATGACGGGCCTTGTGTCAAAGGTGGTGGATGATGTTTCTCAGGATGACACTCCTTGCTACATCATGTGCACAATAGCTCATGAGGTGAGCAAATGTAAGATCCCAGTCATGAGTCACCTTCCTGCCATGAGGTAAAAGGACATGTGATCCCTCCACCTTCAGTATACCTTCATTCTACTCCATGCACATGGCTAAGGAGGTCAAATGACCTGTGACCCCCAGATCCTGCCATTCGTTGTACCCTCTTGCCACACCACATGAATTATCACTCATGAAATCAGAAATCATGCTAACCCCCCCAAACCTGCCCACCATCCTGTTGTACCACATGCACCCTGACTTGTGATTTCAGAGACTAAGTGACTCTCTTCCCCCTAGTGGCACTCCCTAACATACCTCATGTAGACCACCTATGAGGTCAGAGGATGTGTGAAACTTCCACCCCTGGCAGTGCCCTCTGCTGCACTTCATATACTTTGGATTGTGTGATCAGAGGATTCACAAGAACCCTGCTGATAGTGCGTCTTCCTGCTACACCAAGCTGAACTCATCTTGTGGGGTAGGAGGGCAAGTGATACTCTTCCTTTGGAAAACCTCCAGTCCAGTCTCCTGACTGAACTTCAAGCAACAACATTCTGAGCCAAGACTTGCAAGCAAATGGAACATCAAGTGCAAATTCATATGCTGACTCACTGTAGGTGTGACAGGAAGACAACCCACCAAGGAATGCTCTGAACTCTTTACAAAGCCAGCATGACACAGTGATAACAAACCTGATGGAGACACCACAGAAGAAGAAAATGACACACTCATCTTCCTGATGAATGCATGTGCAAAAATCCTCAAAGTACTTGTCAGAAAAATTTAAGAAAATGTCAAAAAGATCATTCACCATGATTAATTCAGCTCCATTTCACAGATGCAGGGATGTTTAAACATACATAAGTGGATAAATGTTACCCATCACACACATAGACTCAAAGACAGAAACTACATGATTGTCTCAATAAATTCAAAGGACTAACAAAATCCAACATTCCCTAATGATAAATGTGATGGAGAGACTAGGGGTGAAAGGAACATAGCTCAACATAATAAGGGCCATGTTCTTCAAACATACAACCAACATTGTGCTAAATGGAAAATAACCTCAAAGCATTCTCTCTAAAATCTAGAAAGGAGTGCCTACCTCCTCTATTCTCATTGAATATAGCGATTAAAGTCTTAGCTAGAGCAATAAGAGGAGTACATAAAAAGAATACAAACAGCAAAAGAAGGCAATGTATCCTTAGTTGCAGATGATATATTTCTATACATAAGAAGTCCTAAGAACTCCAACAGAAAATTCCTACAGCTGTTGAATGCTTTCAGTAAAGGGGCAGGATACAAAAGTTGCATGTGAAAATCAGTATTCTTCATAAATATTAAAGTACTAATAAATGAATCAGAAAATCCCAATTATTATTTTTTATTATTTTTGTGTGTATGAGTATATTAATGCCTGCATATATGTGAGTGCATCTGTGTCTTGCAATGCCGTGGAGGACAAAAGAAGGCTTCAGATTCCCCTGGAACTGGAGTTAAGGATGGTTCATAGTCACCATGTGGGTGTTGGGAATCTAGCCCAGGTCCTCTGCAAGAGCAGTCAGTGCTCTTAGCCACTGAGCCATCTCTCCAGCCCCTGAAAACCATAATTATTTAAAAAATAACTTCAAAAATAAAATGTCTTGGAAAAATACTAATCAAAGAGGTGAAAGACCCTGAAAGACCTCTACAATGAAAACTTGAAAGCACTGAAGAATGAAATTCCAGAATATACTAGAAGATAGAGAGCTCTCCTATGTTTGTAGATTGGTAGATTTAATATTATAATAAATGACCTTCCTACCCAAGACAACCTACAGTTTCAATACAATCCCAATTCGAATGTCAGTCTGTTTCACCATGGAAACAGAAGAAACACTGATTAAATTCACATGGAAGTAAAAAAGACCCAGGGTAGCTGAGGAAATCTTGATCCAAAAGAGTAATGCTGAAGTTATGTCCATATTTGATTTTAAGCTATACCTCAGAGCTGTAGTAATAAAACCAGAATGGCACTGATCCCAATATAGACAAATAGATCAAAGGGATAGAACAGAAGATCCAGATACAAAATCTACACAAATGCAGATATTTGATTTTTGACAAAGCTGTCAAAAATGCACTCTTGAACAAAGACAATACACAATAATGAGGTCCTACATAATAACGCTAGATGACATGCTAATATGGGTGATGGAAATTTCACAAGGTCCTCTATCTAGATGAAGATCTATAGGAAATCAATGGCTGCTGAGATAAGGAGAGTCAGGTTACTCCAGGTACAAGTTCTCTGATGGGTCATCTAATCCATAAACATATGTACAGGTGAGTGCCACTAAGTGGACTAAGTACATTATATGTGTAATATGTGTATATCAATGTATGTGATGGAACAATGTTTACCAAGAAAGAGGTCTTGAAGTTGAGAAGGAGTGGAAAGGGATGTGAGAGAAGTTGGAGGGGGAAAGGTTGGAGTGGTGATGAAGTAAATACAGTGTTCATGTATGAAATTGTCAAAAATTTAAAAAGAAAAATGAAACAAATATTTGTGAGGGTATTAGAAAAGTGAAACCGTATTCACTGTTGGTGGTATAGGTGCACCCATTATGGAAATCACTGTGGAGCTCTCTCCAAAATTACAAATAGAACTTCCATATGATGCAGCTATAGCACTTCTGAGAATATACACAAAAGAGTCTATATAGTACTACAGAGATACCTGAACAGCCATGTGTCTTGCTGCTTTATTCATAGTTACTAGGAAATTAATTAATCATTCACCAGCTGATGAAGAGATATTAAAACATGGTACATGTACACAATGAAATTTTGTTCAGCACTGATTAATGAAATTACAAAGTCAAAAATTTTTTTAAATGTTTTAATTGTGATGAATATACAACATAAAACTTATTGTCTTAATATTTAGTTGTACTGTTTAGTGACATTGAGTACATTAATTTTTGTTATATTTCCATTCACAGAATTGTTTCATCTTGCAAAACAAAGTTTGCTATCCTTTTCTTTTAAAATTTTTAATAGATACATGATTAGAAGAAGCATTTCATTACAGCTTTAACATATTCAGTAACATACTCCAGAGCAAGAGTACATCTCTTTTACAAGATGCTCCTAGTTTCTATGTTCACAGTTGAATTAATCCAGTTATACAATATGGAACTCAGTATAAGCACAGTAAAACATAAAATTAAATGAGTTTTTAACATTTAAAAAGATCTCCATTTAATTTTAGAATATATTGTTCCTTGCAGAAAGACTCATTGTTTTTGCCACTAACACTGAGATGTTGGCGCATGCATCTCTAATCTGTATGCATGTGATTATTACTAGTCATAATAGGTTGCACTTGGATCCTTGGTGCCTGTGTGTATGTCTATAAATTCATCGGGTAGATTTCAATGGTAATGTTTATCACCTCTACTAATGAACATGACATAAATTTCCATGCTTCCTCCTCAAATATTAATACATTTTCAAAAATTTTTGTTGATTTTTTTTGTGTATGTATATCACACAGAACATTCCAAACCATCTTATTCAACTATACAACCATTTCCCCTAGAACTAGACAACCTAGGAGGGCAAGGAGCAAAAACTGTCCTTTATGACGCTCTGACCAAATTATTATAGGCCTCAAAGTATGTCTGTTAAACATCCAGGAAAGTTAGTTCCACCAGTCTGGTGCTTTTAATTACCATGTGTCATGTAGATAAAATTCGGGCAAAGACCAATTGTTCTCAGATAAACCTTACCTAGACATATATTTCTTGATCTGCTATGTGTAATTTGTCAGTAGTTGTTGGAGTAATATGCTTCCTTTTGATTTTTAAAACTAGCTAGGCATTATTAGTCTTTCGCGTTGTCTCACCCTCCATCATGGTTTTCCCACTTTAGGTGCCCTCATTTCCCCCCTTTTCTCCCCTAATAATACCAAAAAAGTTCAATTTTTATTTTTCTCCTTTTCTTTAGCATTTTATTATGAATTTCAAAATCCTTTGGGCACACTGTCCTAAACAAATAGCTCTCCAGAGAAAGCCCCAGAACTCTTTTGAAGCTATTGTTTCAGTGTCTCTTGGTCAGTTGCCTCTTGAGATGTATATAATTAGCTTCATATCTCTCTAAGGCAAGGTAGTATTTGGCACTTTATGTGTGAGGACACAGGGAAATCTGAATCTTCCGAGATGGTGCTTGTTTCATACAGGTAAAAATGGATTTTTTCATTTTTTTAATTTAAACAATGGTTGAATAGCTTTATTTGCAGACATTAATCAGAGCTCGGAAGTGATATGCACATGAGTTACGTCCTCAAGCACATATGTGAGCATAAAGCAAAGTAGAGAACAGTCAGGAAACAGAATTGAACATCACAGTAGAACTGTGAAAATTTCCCCTGGAATATTGGAAAAAGGATAACTGACTGCATTAGAACTAGAACCACGCTGTATATAAGGGAATGCGATATCAAAACTGTAATATTTTATGTCAAGTCTAGGTTTTAATTACCCATTTTGTGTTCTGTTATGATTGAATGAATGTACTAATCTGTAACTGATAAATGTGCAAAATTTTGATAATACACATAAATAAAATGACCAAAATTATGTGTTTCTTTCCAGTGGCTTTTCAAAAGAGATTAAGCATAACAGCCAGGAGTGGTGGTGCACATCTTTAATTCCAGCACTTGGGAGGCAGAAGAAGGTGGATCTATGTGAGATCAAGGCCAGTGTTGTTTACATAGTAAGTTTCAGGCTAGCTGGGATTATAGAGAACACCTGCCTCAACAAACAAATGAATAACAAAATCCCCAAAAGAGATAGGTATAAACATAATTTTCTGTAAAACAGATACAAAACTACCAGATACTTGTTGGATTTGCAATATCAAGTCTCAGAGAAACCTGAGCAGATATAAATTTTAACACAGACTTTCCAATATAATGTCATTTTGCAGTATAATTGTGGCACTTTCAGAACTCTATCTAAACCTCCTTTGTTAGACCTATTTTTCTATCTTGCATTATGTAACTCATATTTGAATTAATTTTGTTTCAAAGTTATAAGAATAGAAAAGGGTTAAAAAGTTTTGTCGAGCAGAGATTTTTTTTTCTGAGGGTGGTAGAATGTAGAAAGAGAATCAGGGCAAAATAAAAAATACTTAAAAGCTGTTTCAACTGCGTATGATTTACTGAAGACCCATATCTAGGATATTTAGGTACTGAATATATGATCATTGTTTTGTTTCAAGAGCTTAGTACAAGTGAGTATTTTTAGTTTGTTCAACAAATAAATAAAATCGAACTCAGGTACTTAAGTACCTAGGGTGATATTGAACTGTCAGTGACTAAAATGTGTTACACCTATGATTTACCTATGTTGATTTTCTAAATAAAACTAAACCATGGCAGAATATGATAAGTACTTCTCCATAGATAAGTACAAAATAATTACTACCCCATGGTGCTGTCTTTCAGGCAATTCGGGTCATGTAGAATGTACTCTACAGCACTGACTCATGTCAAACCAAGTGGGAATACAAATTTGGTCACTAAGTTTTGTGAAGTCAAATTGCTAGAGAAATTTATTTTCTGTTCTTAGAATTACCACTTTTATTTTTACAATTATAGAGGGATTAAAAAAGGCATTTTTAGTTCTAGACTTGTTCATGTTTTTTCAGTAGTTAAGATTCCTTTTGTTTGAGGAGGGTCAAAGAATGTGTGTGTGTGTATATGTGTTTGTGTGTATGTGTGTGTGTATGTGTGTGTGGTGTATGTGTATCTGTGTCTTATGTATGTCATATATCAATGAACACAAATTATTTATGTGTATTTATCAGTAATTTCATGTTATTTCATTTAAAAAACACATTGGAAAAGTCAGTTGAGTCAGGAAATAAATTTCAAATAACCTACCAGATAGATAATGAACAAAAATAACTTACAAAAACCAGTATATTAAGCAAATTTCATAGTCTTGAGGCTAATGGTATATAACACTGTAATTTATGAAATGAGGATGTCACAAAGGAATTACTATATAGTCATACTAGTTTGGATTTTAATTTCATAATGACAAGACACTAAGCATAAAACCGATGAAAAGGGCTCTAAACCCAAATTAGCTTTTAATGATGTGGTTATGTCTTGAGGTGTCAGAGTGCCATGCTGTTCCCAGCCTTCCTCTTTCTTTTTTTTAAATTTTTTGCAAATTTCACACATATATTTTGAACATATTTAGAAAATCATCCATATCTGCACCCTTCTTACAGCCCCCTGGCTGATTTCATGTACTCTGTCATATATGTTAAGGTCTACAGAGTAGTTTGTGTACTCAAATGTCCTTCAATATGCACCCATCCACTGGAGACTGACTACACTGTATAATGACACACTCTTATGGAAAACCAGTTTTCTCTCCCTTAGTAGTTACTGGTTGTGTAGCTCCTCAGTTAAGGTTGGGGCCCTTCCTCATTTCTATATGCTAGGTTTTCTGCCTGGATTGAGTTTGCATGGATATTGTTCATGCTGTTAACATTGCAATAAGTTCATATGAGTAACTTCTCAGCTATCTAGAAAACTTCTGGCTCTTACAAACTTTTTGCCCCTTCTTCTACAACAGTCCCTGAACCTTGTGTGGCAAAGGTTTGATACAGGTGTTCTATTCGGAGATATATTCTCTGTAGTCTCTTATTCTCTACACTTTGGCCAATTGTGTGACTTTCTGGGTAAACTTGTTGCATGAGGAAGCTTGCCTGGTAAAAATTGAGAGATGCATTAATGGTTTTTTCTTCCTCTTATTCCACTATGCTCCCTGAGTCTTATGTGTTACAGGTAAAGGTTGCATTACAGACTGGGCACCTCACACTTATTCTCTCAAGTTTAACCAGTTGTGGAGATTTGTCCCAATTCATGTTCCTAACTTGGTGCACATTGTAACATTGTTTCAGAGAATGTAAATATAGATAAATCTATATTTACACACTGAGCCTGTTATTATCTGGAGTGTTTATTCTTGTGTTCAGTTAATTAAAGGGCCAGTAAATTAAGGCTATTGATACAAAGGTGTACTTCATGGTTATGGGGAACATTTGATAAACCTTGAAGTTAAATATTTTCTGGAGTGAGAGCAAGAACTTATGTATTTGGATAAGGTTCATAGACTCGGACATGTATGCAATAATTAATAACAATGAGTAGTTTTTTTTTTGTATTTCACGTGACTACATATTATCTTGAAATAAAAATACGAAGAATTTGGGTGTGAATTGCTTCAGTGTTGACTGGTCTTTTCTCGAATAAGAAACACCTCCGTACTCTGAGGAGAAAGCAGGAGCTATTAAATTCAGAAATATCCATGGAATACGGCACTTCACGACTAACACCAACTTCCCTGAATAGTCACAATTTAAAAAAATACATATATGAGGGTAATAAGAAATCTTTCCTCCTCAAGTTTTATGGAGGTATAACTAACAATGTATATATTTATCATGTGCAATGAAATGTTTAATACACATGAATGCTACAAAATGATTACATCAATCTAAGTATCAAATTCATTTCCCATTCTTATTTGTCATATGAACACTGAAGGTCTACTAGCAGTAATTTTCAAGCATGCACTGATATTCAGCCAAAGTCAACTTGCTCTGCAACAAATATACAGGAACTGCTTATCCTGTTCAATGGCTTCTTTTTCTTTTTTAAAAAATATCTCCCCATTCCCCTCCCAGTCCATCTAATTTTCCCATAGTCATCCTGGAATTCATATGCCTATGGCTTCTTTAGATTCCACTTTGAGATCTTCCAGCATTTGATTTTCTGCTTTTTAATTTCAGTTAGTACAATGACTTCTAGGTTTGTTCATGTTATTTCAGAAGCTAAGATTCCTTTTGTTTGAGGAGGGGCAAAGAATGTGTGTGTGTGGTGTATGTGTATCTGTGTGTTATGCAAATATGTGTGTTATCTATTAATGAACACATGTTATTTATCATTATGAATGAAGTCTCAATGAAAGCGAAATAATGTAATAATGTCATACCCTCTGATATATATTCTGCAAATTGGAATTTCTGTATCATATGGAAATTTCTCCTTTTAATTCTTTAGCTTTAACTTTGTATATGTATGTAAGATTATGGAGTATGTGAGTATGGCCTAATTGCACAGATGTGCACAGGTGTATGTGTGCATGCTTGTGTGTGTGTGTGTATCTGTGTGTGTGCAGTAACACACCACAGCATAGAGGCCAGAAGGGAATGTCCTGTGCTGCTCTATGGTTCCCTGCCTTTCTCCTTTGCAACAGGGTCTCACAATGAGCCTGGATCTAGTCTGGCAGCCCACAAGCCCCAGTGATTCTCTTGTCTCCACCTCTCACAATGCAAGCACAGGGTCATATGACCAGAATTAGTTTTATACTTGAGTCCTGGGATCTTAACACAGGTCCTAATGCTTATTAGAGTTAGTGAGCTTATCCCTTAAGTCATCTCTCTAGCCTGCTCTTTCCATTTTAACCTTTTCTTTATTTTTCTTTTTTCTCCAACATCTGCTATTCTCTTTATCTTTCACTGTGTTTTGGTATCAAACCTAGAATTTTCCATATGCTAAACAGACAGTCTATTACTGATATTACCATGGTACAAAATCAGACTGTATTATTAATTTTTTTGAAATGTCTCCATATGGCTTACATGAATGAATGTACTAATTTATATTCTCATCAGCAGTTTACAAGGGTACTCTCTTTTAAATTCAACCCAAACTTGATATCTATTGAATTTTTGACAAAATCCTTTCACACAGGTACAGTAACCTGTTCACTGAAGTTTTAACTTGTAATTTACTGACAATTCATTATTAATCATCAGTAATGCTCAGCGCTTGTATATATCTACATATATCTCTATCTATCTATCTATCTATCTATCATCTATCTATCTATCTATCATCTATTTATCTATCATCTATCATCTATCTATCTATCTATCATCATCATCTATCATCTATCTATCTTATCTATCTATCTATCATCTATCTATCTATCTATATCTATCTATCATCTACATATATAGGACTTTCATTAGTTTTAATGGTAAAGTGAAAACAGACTTTTCTTTTGGTGTAATTTTCAGTTTCTCCTGTTTCTTCCTTCAGGTAGCACTGACAGCAATCAATGGAAGGATCCAACCACTCTCTAGTGTCAGAATTTGTATTCCTGGGACTCACCAACTCTTGGCATATTCAGCTACTGCTCTTTTTGTTCTCCTCCATGTTTTATGTGGCAAGCATTACAGGAAACTCCTTCATCGTGTTGACAGTTACTTTTGACTGCCACTTACACTCTCCCATGTACTTTCTCCTGGCCAACCTCTCCTTCATTGACTTAGGTGTTTCTTCTGTTAGCTCCCCCAAGATGATTTATGATTTGTTCAGACAACACAAAGTCATCTCCTTTAGAGGTTGCATCACTCAAATGTTCTGCATGCATGCAGTTAGTGGTGTGGAGATGGTGCTGCTCATAGCCATGGCCTTTGACAGATATGTGGCCATATGTAAGCCTTTGCACTACCTGACCATTATGAGTCCAAGAATGTGCCTCTTCTTTTTAGTGGCTGCCTGGGTGGTTGGCCTTACACATTCTCTAGTTCAAATAGCTTTCGTGGTGAACTTACCTTTCTGTGGACCAAATGTTCTGGACAGCTTCTACTGTGACCTTCCTCGTTTTATCAAACTTGCTTGCATAGACACTTACCAACTGGAATTCATGGTCACAGCCAACAGTGGATTCCTCTCTGTGGGAGTCTTCTTTTTACTGATTATTTCCTATATTGTCATCATAGTCAGTGTTCAGAAACACTCTTCAGGTGGTTCCTCTAAAGCTCTGTCCACACTTTCAGCTCATATCTCTGTGGTAGTCCTGTTCTTTGGTCCTTTGATATTCTTCTATACATGGCCTTCTCCTTCCACACATTTGGATAAATTTCTGGCCATATTTGATGCAGTTGTCACTCCTTTTCTGAATCCTGTGATCTATACACTGAGGAATCAAGAAATGAAGGAAGATGGCAATGAAGAGAGTGTGCAGACAGCTAGTGAGTTATGGGAAGAGTTCTTGAATAGAATTTGTGGATTGTCTTCATTGAAATAAAGTCTTATTTTTCACAAAACTGAAAATAACTTCGTTGTCTACTTTGGTATTCTTATCTAGTCATATGTATATAGTGTTTTGTCTTCTGCTTAGGAGAGAGGGACAATCTCTCCTGAAAACAGAGAATTAAGTGTTTTTGTAAAGCAAAGATTATGAGTATCCTTAACTTGCATTCCTAAGGAATGATACTTATATTATATAATTTAGCCCTGCACATTAGGAAAGGATACATAGAGGCCTCTATACATGGGAAACATTATCTTTTTTTAAACAGTTTTTTTTTTTTCATTTGCAGAAATTTCTGGAAGTACTCACTTTTGTGCTTGTAAAAGTGTACTGAATTGGGCCATTTGTTCATCTCTTTTTCTTTGAACACATTTGTCCTCTGGGTTTTTCCAGGTGTAGAGGGGATTCAAATCCGGATAACACATACAGGGAGTTTGATGGATGCATTTTTTTGTGTGGAAGCTGTGAGAGCCGTTTTGGAATACCAACAAGGAACTATGGAAACTTTGGTTTTTCTGATTAGCATTATGTTCTTTAATACCATGGAGCTTCGATTTTCCTTTCCTTCTTATGTTTTATTATTATTTTTCTTAGTATGTTTTTCTGTGAGAGCTGAAATCAAGAAATATTGTGTGCTTTTATCATGTGAACTGGTGGCAATGGTGGCATCGAACACAGGACCCATGCCTACTCAGTTAAACAAATGTCCAGAGGGGAGGAGAGAAAAGGGAGGCAGGCTGGCACTAGACTGAAAACTACTGGAGGTTGATTGATGCTGGACGAGCGAGAGTATGCCTTACATACACTCTAGAAGGGCTGACTAGACTCCAGTTGCTGAATTTACACTGGAGGACATCTGAGTACAAATGCTTGACTGTATAAGACAACATGCATGGGAGAATACATGAGGTCTGGTGGGGGACTTGGGGAGGCATGGATGGTGAGAGGTCTAAAGTTAACTAAGAACAGTTGTGTGAAATTACAAAAGCTCAATAAAGATGTATTTAAAAAGGAATATTGTGTGCTTTATAAAGGAGGCATTGAAGCATTGAATTCAAAAGACTGACAGTTTTCTATATCATCAAAATTGGGAGTTCTAAGACAAACACAGTATGAAGATTATCTTTGGTCTCTACTTGGTGTTATTGTCTTTTCTTTATGTCCCTGCCTCTATCTCCCCTTTCAACAAGCCTCCATTTACTCATGGCCATTTATCAGTTTACTGACCACTCTAGATTTTCAGATCCATATCTAAGATTTTAAAATTAGCATTTGGTAATGAGAATAAAAATGTGTGCATATAAGATACATGTGTGTATGCCAAATAGAGTCTTTTCTCCATCACAGAAGAGAAATATGAGCTTGGTTTATGAATGGATGTATATGCAAAGCTGCCTGAGCTGGAGTAGTCACTGAAACAACTTGAATCAGGAATGTTCTATCACTTGGGGGCAATTTGGCTTCTCCTTCACAATGGGAACTTCTAACAGGAAAATTAGAACTCAGAGATGTTATTGGTGTTTCTTCTGCTACCTATTTGTTCAGTACTTTTCATCAGCAGTAAGCAATGACACCTGCAAAAATGTATCATCTCAAGATGTTCCTCTTTTCAAAGTTCCAGGGGACTATGTAACATCTCTTAAAATGTCCTATAACTGTGGGGAGTCACCTGTCCTCTTGCTCAGAGAGGACATGGAGACCCCACGAGATGTATTTGAATCAGCGTCCAGTCTACAAAGGGGACGGTCAACTCAGAGGAAACATCTGATTCATTCATTCATTCATTCATTCATAAGTGAAGCCAGACTAGGTCGAGTAGGACCTTCAACTTATCTTCACATAGATGGAACTGGTAAAAGTAAGGAGCGAGGGGCTCCTCCCAAGCCCATGTGACCCCTGAGGAACAGATCCTGAAATGACCTCAAGTATAAACACAAATTGATTTATTTGGGCCAACTGTATGGTCTTAAACACCTAAAAGGAAAGTATAACCAAAGAGTAAAGTCATAGTATATTTCTTTGAGTTCAAGGGATTACACTAACAAGGCATTAAGCTTAAGTCTATATAAGAAGTTATTTAGACAATTTTTTTTCTCATTTATGATTTTTTTCCTAACCAGAAAGTCCTGCTCAGATGTAAGACTTCAAATTTTGTTCTCCAATACTGTAGAACCCACCTGTAGGTAATGGAGACAACCAGCTATTGTTCTAAATGATGGATAAATTTATCCCCCCCCCATTTAGAAGCCTTTGAGAGGGAACTGAAACCTATTCTAACTACTCCAACAGCTGTCAAAATACCTGAAAGCAAATCCTGCATCATCACTCTAGAGTCCAGCCTTGGAAGATACAAGAAAAAATGAGGAGGAATCAAATAGAGGGATACTTTTGGAAGCCCATGTCTAGAAATGCCAATGGACTCACACATGAACATTTGAAATTTGCCCTCTTCTGACTTTTTTCTAGTTCCCTGTCTAGAACTTATAATGGTAATTACTCTTGCCTTTACTTTTCCTTCACATCTCCTAGTCATGAATCAAAGACTTTCTTTACTCCGTAGAGATAAGAGTTATGCAACATGGGAGCCTTTTAGAATAGGCCCACTGAAGGGGTACTCCAATTTCCTCACACTGCATCTCTGGAAGAAGCCAGAGAGGTCTGTTTCCATTCCCTGTTGGCAATTTTGGTAGCCTCTTCAGAGGATGGTGTGATAAGAATAGGAGGTAGGGCCCATCTCCCCAGCTGTTCTCTCCTCCTAGCCTGGGTTCTGTCCATTCCTTCTCTTGGCACCCCAGACACCTGGGGAGCCACCACTGCTTCCTGATCCTTTGCATCCAGAGCAACTCTGTTCCTTCTCAGGTTCCCAGAAGCATTGCTTCTGGGCCTGGTCCCACCCTCACCTTCCTCTGCTTCCCTCAGTCTTCACTATCCTCAGGCCTCTCTCTGACCTGCAGCCTCTCTCTCCAGGTAAGTCGATCATGCCCTCCCATCCATGTGCCTTGACTCCCCAAGCCTCACTCACCTTCTTATCTACCCCAACATATCTCCTCCTAGGCTAGGTCCTGTCCCATTCCTTGTCTTGGCACCCGAGACACCTGGGGAACTACCACTGCTGCCTGATCCTTGCATCCAGACCAACTCTGTTCTCGGTCCCCGGGAGCACTCTGGGCCTGGCCCCGCCCTCACCTCTCTCTGCCTCCCTGGGTCTATATAACCCACCAGCCTCTTTCCTTGACACCAGGGCTGACCTTTCCTCTTCCTGGTCCTTTGCATCTGGACCAACCTGCTCCTCAGTGCAGTCCCCAGGAGCCCTTGGGGCTGCCTCCCACACCCATCTTCCTTTGTATCTCTGGGTGGCACAGCCACCAGATGCCCTAGACCAGCATCTTTCCTGGGCCCGCCTCCCAGGCCAGTCCAACTGCCAAATTCCTAAGGCCAAAATCTATCCTGATGGGATCCCGTCCTTAGGAGAAAGCCTGAAAGCATCTGATCCTCATCTGACTTGGGCCTCTGTGGGAACTACTGAAGACAAAAGCAATCTGGCCACTCCAATATAAAATCAAAAGAGAGAACTGGACGCTTAGAGGAACTAGACTTTCATGCCCAAAAATTAAACTGCAAAAGAACATAAAGTTCATGAAAAGAAGAAGACCCAAAGTTGAAGGCTTGAGTCTCACACAAGAATCAGAAACTACAAAATAAATTCATATGTCAAAAATCACAGAGATAAAATAATAAAATGAAAAACCAAAATAACATATCCCCACCAAATACCAATAGTCCTGTAGAGGAGTACATGAGAACTACCTAGAGATAATGCAAGACATGGAACTCAAAAGAACAATTATAAACATGATAAAAAAATTCAGTGAATTTAAAGAACACACAAAGAAATCAAAGTGAAGGAAGATAGGGATAAACTTCTGAATTAATTCAGAAAAGAGCTAGAAATATTGAAGAATACTCAGGCTGAAATAAAGAACGAAGTGAAACACTCCATAAGCCAATTAGAAACGGCAGGAGAAAGCCTCACCAATAGGATGAACGAAATGGAAAATAGAGTATCAAGACTGGACAATAAAGTGGACGAACTACACCACTCAAGCAAAGATTATGAAAAATTTAAGAAAGCATAAGAATGGAATATGCAAGAATTGGGTGACACCATAAAAAGACCAAACTTATGAATCATGGGCATACAGGAAGAAGAATCCCAAGATAATGGCATGGACCAGATCTTCAACAGAACCTTGGAAAAAAATTTCCCAAAATTAAAGAAAAACATGCCCATACAAATACAAGAAG
Organism: Nannospalax galili; assembly: GCF_000622305.1. NCBI lineage: Eukaryota > Metazoa > Chordata > Mammalia > Rodentia > Spalacidae > Nannospalax > Nannospalax galili. The sequence goes on from NW_008333036.1 coordinate 354,505, forward strand.
CATATAGAACACCAAACAGACAGGACCAGGAAAGAAACTCTCCATGGTACATCCTAGTAAAAACATTAAATGTACAAAACAAAGAGACAATACTGAAAGCTACAAAAGAGTAACAACAAGTCACATATAAAGGAAAACCCATCAGGAAAACAGCTGACTTTTCAGTGCAAACTATGAAAGCCAGAAGAGCCTGGACCAAAGCATTCCCAGTTTTAAATGACCACAGATGCCAACCTAGATTAATTACTATACCCAGCCAAAATGTCTATTATACTTGAAGGGGAAAGAAAAATCTTCCATGACATAAATAGGCTGAACGAATTCATGTCCACAAAACCAGTCTTTCAGAGAGTTCTGGAAACAATACAAAGATCTGAAGAAAGGAATGACTATACCCAAGGGGTTGTGGAAGGAAATTCAATGAGAGTATAACTGTGGAAAAGTACAGCTATATCGCGAATGTAAACAGAAATAAAAATTCCAGGGTTCAACAAACATCTTTCATTAATAACTTTAAATATTAATGGACTGAACTCCCCAGTC
>NW_008333036.1:355087-355493 GCF_000622305.1 Nannospalax galili
TGAATGGATTAAGAAACAAAACCCATCTTTTTGTTGTCTGCAAGAAACTCATCTCACTTTCAAGGACAGACACTATCTCAAAGTGAAAGGATAGAAAAAAATATACCAAGCAAATGGTACTAAGAAAAAAGCAGGTATAGCAATTCTAATATCTAATAAAAGAAACTTTAAATTAAAACTATTTAGAAGAGATAAAGAGGGCCACTTCATTCTGATCAAAGGAACAATAAATCTAGAAGACATTATAATCATGAACATATATTCACCAAACTCTAGTGTACCCAACTTCATAAAAACAATACTACAGGACTTTAAGACCCAAATTAATCCCAACTCACTAATAGTAGGGGACCTTAATGCCCCACTGTCTCCATTAGATAGGTCAACAGGGCAGAGAGTTAACAGA
>NW_008333036.1:355583-357413 GCF_000622305.1 Nannospalax galili
CTACCCAAGCACCAAAGAATATACTTTCTATTCCATGCCCCATGGAACCTTCTCCAAATTAATTATATACTGGGGTACAAAACAAACCTCAACAAATACAAAAAGATTGAAATAATTGCAATAAAGCTTACAATGAACACCTGAAGAAGCCCTCATCACCACAAGAACACATGAAGATTAAATAACACACTCCTGAATGATGAATGGGTCAAAAAAGAAATTAAGAAAGAAATAAAATATTCCTGGAACTAAATGAAAAGGACAATACAACACAACAAAACCCCTGGGATATGCTCAAAGTGGTCCTTAGAGGGAAGTTTATAGCTCTAAGTGCCTACATCAAAAATCTGAAAGAGCCAGACATGGTGGCACACGCCTTTAATCCTGGCACTTGGGAGGCAGAAGCAGGTGGATGTCTGGGAGTTCAAGGCCAGCCTGGTCTACATAATGAGTTCCAGGTCAGCTGGAGCTACAGGGAGACACTATCTCAAAAAGACAAAAAATAAATAAAAATAAAATAAATAAAGATAGAAATGGAGGGAGAACTTCCAAATTACTTCTATGAAGCCAGCATCACTCTAATACCAAAGCCAGGCAAAGATACAACCAAAAAAGAAAACAATAGGGGAAACATCACAACAGACACCAGAAAGATACAGAACATTATAAGGGAATACTTTAAAAACCTATATGCTACTAAATTTGAAAACCTGAAAGAAATGGATGGATATCTAAACACATGGAAACCACCAAAACTAAACCAAGAATAGATTAACAGCTTAAACAGACCCATAACACAAAAAGAAATTGAAACAGTAATATAAAACCTCCTGACTAAAAAAAGCCCAGGACCAGGTGGATAGAAATGCAGGGAGAATTTCCAAATTCCTCCTATGAAGCCAAAGGCAGGTAAAGATACAACCAAAAAAGAAAACTATAAACACATATCCTTAATGAACATAGATGCAAAAATTCTCAACAAGATACTTGCAATCTGCAAACAGATACATCAAAAAGATCATCCACCATGATCAAGTTAGCTTTATCCCAGAGATTCACAGAAGGTTCAATATACGTAAGTCAATAAACATCATGAATCATATAAATGGGCTCAAAGACAAGAACCATATGGTCATCTCAGTAGATACAGAGAAGGCCTTTGACAAAATTCAACATGTATTTATGTTCAAAGTCCTACAGAGAATTGGACTGGAGGGAACATACCTCAACGTGATTAAAGCCATATATAACTAACCCACAGCCAACATCATTCTAAATGGAGAAAAACTGGAAGCAGTCCCATTTAAATCAGGAGCCAGAGACAAAGCTTTTCATTATCTCCTCTTTAACATAGTGCTTGAAACTCTTGCAAAGAGCAATAAGACAAGAGCAGGAAATTAAAGGAGTAATAATTGGAAAAGAAGAGATCAAATTATCCCTTTTTGCAGATGATATGATATTATATCAAGAGATGCTAAAAATTCCGCCAGGAAACTCCTAGAAATTATTAACAAGTTCAGTAAAGTGGTGGGTTACAAAATTAACCTACAAAAGTCTGTAGCCTTTCTATATGCCAATAACAAGCATCAGAGAAAGAGCACATGGAAACACTTCCCATCACAATAGCTGCAAAAACAAATCTCAGAATAATCCTGACCAAAGACATTAAACAGCTCTACAATAAAAATTTAAATCTTTAAAGAAAGAGATTGAGGAAGACATCAGAAGATAGAAGGACCTCCCATGCTCATAGATTGGAAGAATTAATATTGTGAAAACGATCATCCTACCAAAAGTCATTTATAGATTCAACGCAATGCCAATCAAAAT
>NW_008333036.1:357493-369423 GCF_000622305.1 Nannospalax galili
CCAAAGCAACCCTGAGCACTAAGAGCAATGCTGGGGGGATTACTATACTAGATTTTAAGCTGTATTACAGAGCTATAATCATAAAAACAACATGGTACTGGCACAAAAATAGATCCATAGATCAATGGAACAAAATTGAATGCCCAAATACGAGTAAATGCAATGTCAGCCACCTGATATTTGAAAAGGCTGTGAAGAATATTCACTGGAGGAAGGACAGCATGTTCAGGAAATGGTGCTGGAAAGACTGGATCTCAACCTGTAGAAGAATGAAACTATACCCCTATCTTTCATCCTGTACAAAAGTCAGTTCCAAATGGATCAAAGGCCTCAATGTAAAGCCTGAAACTCTGAAAATGTTAGAAGAAACAGTTGGGAAAAACCTACAAGATATAGGTGTAGGAAAGTATTTTCTAAACTGGACATCAATTGCTCAGGAAACTAGGTCAAGAATTAACAAATGGGACCTCAATAAAATAAAAAAAACTTCTGTACATCTAAGGAGACAACCAAGGAAGCAAACAGAAAACCCATAGAATGGGAGAAAATCTTCACCAGTGAAACATCCGACAGAGGTTTAATATCCAGAATATAGAATGAACTCAAAAAACAGAGAATCAAGACAGGAAGCAGTCCAATTAAAGATAGGCTAAGGAGCTGAACATAGAGTTCTCAAAAGAAGTAAAGATGGATATGAAACATCTTAAAATATGTTCAACATCACTAGTAATTAGGGAAATGCAAATTAGAACTACTTTAAGATTTCATCTTACCCCAGTCAGACTGGCTAAGATCAAGAGAACAAATGATTCCAAATGTTGGAGAGGATGTGGGGAAAGGGAAACACTCATCCACTGCTGGTGGGACTGCAAGCTTGTTCAACCCCTATGGAAAGCAGGGTGGAGAAGTCTTAATACTACAAATGAACCTACCATTTGACCCAGTTATACCACTCCTTGGCATATACAAAAGAATTCATCCTAATGCAGACACTTGTACATCCATGTTTGTTGCTGCTCTTTTCACAATTGCTAAGAGATGGAAGCAACCTAAGTGTCCCTCAATTGACAAGTGGATAAAGAAAATGTGGTTCATTTAATGGAGTTTTACTCAGCAGTAAAGAAAGATGAAATCATGAAATTTGCAGTTAAATGGATGGAAGTAGAAACTGTTATACTAAGTGAAGTAACAGACCCTGAAAAACAAATGACGTATGTTCTCCCTCATATGTGGAGCCTAGCAGCAAATCCTTATAAGCAAGTATGTATCCAGACATAACTACAGGAACCAGGATAATGGAAAGGAACCAGGGAGGTAAAGGAAAAAAAAGAACCTGAAGAGAAGAACGGTAGGAAACAGGCCTTAATAAAGGAGATATGGATAAAAATTGGGTTAGTTTAAGGGAGAGGGGAGGGAAGGGTATAGAAGGAACCTAGGGGATAAGGGGAAAGAAGGAGCTCTAGAGAGATAGGACTGTAGGAGAAGGGTGTTACTAAGGGAGAAAGGGGGGGGGAAATGGGGGCACCTTAAGTTGGAAAACTATGATGTAGGGGTGAGACAATGTGAGAGATAAATAATGCCTAGCTCTTTTAAAAAACCAGAGGGAACCATATTATTCCTACAACCTACTGAGAAATTATACATAGCAGATCAAGAAATATATGTCTAGGTAAGGTTTATCTGAGAACAATTGATCTCTGCCCAAGATTTATCTACATGACACACACAGAAATTAAAAGTAGCAGACTGGTGGAATTAACCTTCTTGGATGTTTAACAGACATACTTTGAAGCCTATAATAATTTGGTCAGAGGGAAATAAAGGACAGTTTTTGTTCCTTGCCCTCCTAGGTCGACTAGTTCCAGATCTCCCAAAATGTCCTGTAATTGTGGAGGATCACCTTTTAATCAAGGAAAAGAGCCTGAGGAGACCCCACCAGATGGACTTGAACCAGTGTCCAGTCTACAAAGAGGAAGTTCAACACAGAGGAATCACTTCCTCCATGCTTCAAAGAGAAGCCAACCATTGTTGAACAGGACCTTTGACTTATCTTCAAATAGGCGGAACTGGTAAAATAAAGGAGCCAGGGGTTCCTCCCAAGCCCATGTGACCCCTAAGAGCCTGAGGAGACCCCACCAGATGGACTTGAACCAGTGTCCAGTCTACAAAGAGGAAGTTCAACACAGAGGAATCACTTCCTCCATGCTTCAAAGAGAAGCCAACCATTGTTGAACAGGACCTTTGACTTATCTTCAAATAGGCGGAACTGGTAAAATAAAGGAGCCAGGGGTTCCTCCCAAGCCCATGTGACCCCTGAGGAATAGATAATCAAACTACCTTAAGAGTAAAAATAAATTGGTTTATAGGGCCAACTTTATGGCCTTAAACATCCAAAAGGAATGTATAACAAAGATTAAAGGGGCCCATATAATGTCTTAAGAGTCCATATGCATTGTTAAAGACTACACAACAAGTAACAATACCAGATAGGAGATACTTTCTTTTGAGTTGTTTGTCAGGGTGGCTAAAGGGACTCCCAGATAGTAACCTAGCATAGAACTGGCAAAATGAGCAACAGACTCCAGTCTTATCTAAAGGAGTATTGACAACTACTGCTAGAAGAGGAACAGTTGACCCTCCTAAAACAAAGGCCTCTAGATAGGCTGACTAGATTCACCAGAGGGACAAGTAGTGAAGAATGGATGAGGTGCCAATGACACAGCAGACAGTAGCTGGGATATCAGAGTATAAGGGCTCTAGTGGGGGGGAGGGAGGCTATGGGAGGTTCCAATCCGGGAAGTGGGTGTATAGTCGAATAAGATGGTTTAGGATGTTCTGTGTGATACACACACACACACACACACAGACACACACACACACATACACACTCAACAAATTTAAAAAAAATGATTTGTATTTGAGGAGGAAGCATGGAAATTTAAATCATTGCTAATTAATAGAGGTGATAAACATTACCATTGAAATCTACCCGATGACTTTATAGAAATACACAGGCGCCAAGTTTCCAAGTGCAACTGATTATGACTAGTAATAACAGATACACACAGATTAGAGATGCATGTGACAACATCTCAGTGTTAGTAGCAAAAACAATGAACCTTTCTGCAAGGAACAATATATTCTAAAATGAAATGGAGATCTTTTTTAAAGGTTAAAAAACTCATTCAATTCTATGTCTAACAGGGCTTATAATAAGTTCAAAATTGTATAACTGTATTAACTCAACTGTGAATCTAGAAACTTGCACCCACTTGTGAAAGAGATGTATACTTGATCTGGAGTGTGTTACTGAATATGTTAAATCTGTAGTGAAATTCTTCTTCTAATCATGTAGTTATTAAAAATTTTAAAAAATAATGATTAAAAAAAACAAGAATAGGAGGTAGGAATTGGATATACGACTAGAGTGAAAAACCCAAAGAAATGTAGCCAGTTTCTTGGCTAAAAGTCAAAATGTCCTTGGGCCTCTCAGCAACATACTCATTTCCAAAGGCAAAAAATGTCAAAAGTATTTGGTAGTGTTTAATCTAATCCTTAAAATATTTTAGGGATACCTCATCAAAGGGGAGAATATTAGAGTAGCGAAAAGGCCCATAAAAATAAATAAATAAATTGAAGTAGAAGAAAGAGTACATGAAGTTATCAGGATAAAAGTGATGGGGAGATATGGGAGGAGTTAGAAGGGAGGGAGTGGACAATGACTTGACCAACATGCTTTATAGGCATGTATGAAATTCTCAATGAATTATTTATTTAAATTTTAAAAAAGATTGTTCCTCTATTGAAATGAAGCTTTCTTCAATCTCCAGGTAGAGAATCTTGTTCAGTCTAGAGCTTGATGGAAGTTGAAATTATCTGAGAGAAATTGTGTAATGTGATCAAACCTCATAGCAACTTACAGAAACAGAGATTTTCACAACTGAATTTTGTATTTTGCTCTTTTTCTTTTCCTTTTCAGAACATTGGTGAAAGATAGTATTGTGAGCTAATATTACCTTGCAGTGGTAGCAAAATTACTCTATGAGGCTCAGTTTCTTGACCCTTGAGTATGACAACAGTGGGAATTAAGAAAAAAATAGAGCTTGTGTTCACCTCTCTAGCTGCCCCTGAAACCCATCTCTATCATTTGTGGATTTATTAAGCACTTTTCCAGGTACCTAATGTGAATGAGATTTCTCCAGTAACAGCAATCCCCTTACGAATCAGATAAAATTAAAAAAGCAATAACTTGATTGAGTCAAAAATCTTAGTGTCCTGAAATTCTTTTAAAATATTTTAATCATTATTGTTTTTTTTATTTTATGTGCATGAGTGTATTGCTTGCACATATTTAAGTTCACCCATGCCATGCAATGCCCACAGATGTGAGAAAAGGGTGTAGGATCCCCTGGAACTGGAGATATGGATGGTAGATAGCCACCATGTGGGTGCTGGGCCTTGAGCCTGGGTCCTCTGCAAGTGCAGCTGGTGCTCTTAACCTCTGAATGAGCTCTCCAATCCTCAAATTCTTACTGAGCAATAAATCAATATTTGTTGATATTCACTGTTATTTATGTGGACAACAGCATATTTGATGCCCTTTTTTCTTCCTGCTTTTTGTATCAATTGTGTTTTGATTATTTTTATTTTGTCTGAACTTTGTTTGCAGTGGTATCTATGAATTTGATTGCTTGTGCATAGCATTGTTTCTTTATTTTATAATTATTTGACAGATTCTTTATTTTACTTACCTCTAATCTCTATTTACTAGATTCAGCTTCTGTGTAGTTAAGTCATTGTACATATCCATAATTATGCAATATATTTTTATTGAAAACTGAAAATGTTATAAATATTCTACTTTCTAACATATACTAAAATTTTGCACATTGGTTTGATTACAATTAATTAATATTTAACTTCTGAGAAAATATTTACCTGCTGGAGATTCATTGCACTGAGTAATTATCAATTATTATGTACAAATGGTCCAATGATCCCAAATAATTTTGGCTTTATTTATCTTTTATGCCACAGTATAATGTGTTTTGTGAAATTGTTTAGTCATGTAGTCCAAACCAAATAAACCTCTGGAGGAAAAAAATTCTATAACCATCAGCTCCTTCTGAATTATCATGTTTGTGCAATGTCTCTTGATTACTGACTTCTTGAGGTATCTATAATTAGGTTCATATATTCCCAATTAACGATATTCTGTAATATTTTATTTCAAAGGACACACAAAATCTTAGTCTTCTGTGATACTGTTCTTTTGCCACAAGTGAATTAATGTTATTTTCTGATGCTGTTCTGTACTTGGAATTGCTGTATGAGTCACATCCTAAAGTGCATGAGTGAGCCTAAAGCAAAGTAGAAAGCAGTCAGGAAACAGAATTGAAGAGCATAGGAGGATAGTTGTAAAAAAAAAAAGTCTGCTGAGGTATTAGAAAAGGCCTTTGACTTTTGACTAATTGCCTTTGACTTAGAATTACATGCTAAACAGCACTGTAAACTCAAATAGCTTTGTATTAAGTTTTAAACAGCAGTGTAAACTCAAATAATTTTGTATTAAGTTTGTATTGTTATTAATCATTCTATTCTCAGTGAAGACTGAATAATCTATTGCCTTCTAATATTTTCTAGCCTACCTACAGTATCTGGAAGATGAAGCACCTTCCCATGAGTATCAAATATTGATCAATTCTCTACAATGTCTTTAAATTTGAAAATAATATACAGCTATATGTGGTTACAAGTATAAGCCTATGTTAATATAAAAGTAGAAACATGACGCTTATAGCTAGAAAATCAGGGAATCTTGGGTTAAGTGTCATAGTAAAAGGCTTTCATTGCCTTCTTTAATGGTATAACAAGTTTCCATACCTAATCTCAGCTACCTATGCCAAAGGGATTCAGGAAAATTGAAGTTTATTGTCACATTGTTAATTTCCTCTTGATTGCATTAAAATATAGTAGAAGACAGACAAATGAATCTTCTATGTATCCCAGAAACAATCTTGGAGGATGAATATATTAATCCCATTTTGAAGTGGAAGGTAGCAAGAACCAGAAGTCTGCCAATCCCGAGTTATATCATGGACTCAGATCTATTCTTCTCAGATGGATAATTCTTTCAGAAATCTCTAAGAAGATAAAATGCTTTCAATGACAAAGTATGTAATTCTTACAGATTAAAAATAAGAAATAATTTGAAGGATGCTGCAAACTTAATGTAAGTAATGAGTGCTAAACACAGAAAATAAAAATATTAGTGGAATTTCATATACCAAAAATGCTAAAATGAAACACAGAATAAAGATGTATAGAGGAATATAAAGTATAAACATAATAATATGTGAATCTCTTCTTCCTGGAATCTCTTCTTCAATATCCAGTGGAATGTCTTATTAAAAATGTTCCTTAATAACCATGAAAAAATGTTGCTTATTTGATGCTTATTGTTACTTTTTCTTGAACACATATGTAATGAATGGGTGTATTAGTGGGGTAGTTGCATTTTTTTCTTTAGATAATCAACAGCTGACTAACTGGACTTAAGGCCTACTCAATCGGAGGAAATTAACAGCCAAGTACACATGGTTGGAGAGGTCATATACCCTAGAAAAGAACCTATTTCTGCAGCTTTCACAAACCAATGTTATTTCCTACTATATTCTGAATACCCTTATATTCACAGAGAAATAGTTCTCAACACTCATCAAAGAATCTTCATTTTGGAACAGATGGAGACTATTATAAATTTTCAGAACTGATAAGAATGTAGAGAATAAGCAACGGTGTAGTTCCTAGCCCCAAATGAATCATTTACAATGCAATCTGTACAGTTAAGGCTCAGGGAAGAAGAGACAGAAAGAGTCTAACTGCCAGAGTAATAGGATGCCAGCTGCTAGATTATGCATTTCTGCACAATAGGGACACTGCGATCTCAGAATCTCCACAGTACATTACCCTAAAAAGACCCCCATAATGACATCCTTTGATATGCCAATGTGGATGGGGATAATTTCATAGGCTCTCACTTCTAGGTGTAGAGCTGTAGGCAATCAATGGCTACTTAAGTAGAGTTAATCAGTTTTCTTCATTAAGTAGTTCCTTGAAAGGTTATCTAATTCCAAGTGGTCAGTCCTAAACTCTTGCAACTGTGGGCATAAATAAATGAACTCACTGCATTTTATGTATGTATATATGTATATATACATACTATATATATACATATATATGAGTTCATTTTTCTATATTTGTAAGTATGAGGTGTACCAGTCATAATCAGAGAAGAAAAATAATTGGGAGGGAATAAGGGGACAAGAGGAGTTGGAAGGAGAATGTGAGGTGTGGAAATGAGACTAATATAGTACTCATGTTTGAAATGCTCCAAAATGTAATTAAATTACAGGTTAATTAGGAGGGCAAATAAATTCTGAGCAATAGTTACATGAGGGGGTAGATCCTCTATTCATAGATGAGTTAGATCATTCTGGTCTGCTAAACTCTAAACCACCTTTCCCCCTACTTTTACATAATGGTACCTAAAGTGGGATATTTTTCCCTAGATTCAAATGAGGACTATTTTGCCTTCTGACTGAGATCATTGAGTTTTCAATATCAGAGGGGTTATGTTGTTTTCTTCAAGTAAAAATGCTTGTAACTTTGGATGGCTGTCATGGTTCAGTGACCACAGTTCAAGCCTGATGGACTTGGGGATCCCGAGGTATAGGTGCAGAAGAAATCAGGATGCAGGGGATGCAGAGGTGTGTGAACCAGTGCATGCTTTATTCTAAGAATCAACCTTATTTATAGTACAACAAGAGGAAGAGAAAACGTTCTTCTCAAGCCAAATTATCTCATCATGGTGTTTACAGTACCTTCATGATATTTGCAGTAACTTCGTGTTCCCAGGGCTCAGCCCTTTATGGAATCTCATACCTGTCCTTCCATGCCTATTAAATTCCTATTCTCTTCTTTACTTATATCTTTATTAGCTACACAGCTCTGTTATACAAGTTTCCTTATGTACATTTAATAGGGTTCAAGGAACAGTCAGTCTCATGATAGAAATAACTGCAGAAGAACATCCAAGTTCTCAGGGAAGTGAGGCTTCCTGATTCAGCTCTGAGTTTACTTCAGATCAGAGCTAGGGCCTACACAATTCCCCTTTCTTTATTTTTTGTAATGCCAGATCACGTTATATCCTGGACAGAAGGACCGTGCCTGTCTTAGGTTGTCTTCTGCAAGAGCAAAGTCTTACCCATCATTGGCATGCAGCTTCCATCAGCTACGCCCTGTCTTAGGTTGACTTTCTCCCAGAAGATCTTACCCGTTGTTGACTACTGGCCTTCATAAGTGAGGGAGCACAATCTCATATTATACACAATCCTTGATTTACCACAAAACCCACTAAACCATTTACAATGGAGGTGATTTTTTATTATTTTTAGCTTTCATTTTCTCATTGTGATAATGCAAAGCAGTAATTAATGTTTCATCAGATTGCTTATTAGTAAGGCAAGATACGATTTCAAGAACATATCAATACCCTATAGATCCAAGACTATGTGACAAACTTTGCCACCATCATCGAGGATCAAGACGAGAAAGGGTATCAGCTAAGGTAGTAGCTACTTGGTCAATAGAACTTGTAGAAGGTGTCTCTTCTGAAAATATCTCATATATCTCTTGTAATTGTATCTCATTAAAAGTTACATTATTCATTTTACCTTGAATATACAATTTTATATTTTGCCATTCATATATGGAATCATTATATTTACATGGGGTAATACAAATTTGAGAGGAATTCCAATCACATACATATTGTGTAGATTTTTGCAATTCCAATAGCTTATTTCCCAACCAATGTAGCCCCTCTTGTAAAGTCACAATTTCTTCCTGTAGTTGTCAGTTAATCTGAGAGTGATGTGCCCAAAGTTTATGAGAATTATCATGCCAATGTTCAATAAAGTCTTCCGTTTGAACAGATTTCTGAAGTGCCACACCAGCAGTAGTAGCATTAGCAGCCAAAGTGATACGTCCCAAAATAGTGGCAATAAGCAAACCAATTATACGTTTGCTTTGTCATAACAGTCTTTTGAAAAATCACATAATTAGTCCTTCAACAGGACTGCTTTCCCAGGGGTGATACATCTTCACTAGAATCCATAAGGAATTTTGTTGAGTTAAAATCATGACTGATTTAAAAGATTGATTAAGCAATATAGAGTTATTAAGACAAGTATATAAATGACAATTTTAACAAGTTAACTTCATTCCCTGTATGATTATGGGTCCTATTAATATTACTAAAGGGAAATGTACACAAGCCATAACATTATAGGTTTTAACCTTAAAAAAATTGTAATATGCGGGAGATTTAGTACCAGCATAAGTGCCATTTAAAATATCCATAGGCTTAAGGGCAGCTAATAATTTCCATACATGTAATTGAGGAGAATATAATCTTGATCCTCTTCTTATCTGAGGTCGAGGATTAGCTATTCCTCTATCCACCCAAGCCACAAGTCTGTCATTTTTCATATTATTACTCACGGGAACAGTATCATTCAAGATAGAGTATGGGTTGGACTTGTTATAATCACTGCAACCTCTTAACCAACTTCCCAAAGGACCCCAATCAATCCAAGTATGATTTTGGGACCTATAAATTTTTCCTTCCATTCCCCTACAATTTTGCCATACCAAAAGTTTATAGTCATTTATCCGATTATAAGAAAAGCCTTCACATTCTGACATAGCAGGGGCATCTGTATCCTCATATTTTGTCCAATCAGGACCTACAGACTGAGCTGAGAGGCACACCATAGGTGTGTGACCCCCTATTCCAAGTACCACCAGGAACTATCCAATCCTGCTGTCTTATAGGATAACAAGGAGGAATTCCAAAACACATAATATCAGGAGACACAAATTGAGTATAATTTAAAAAAAGTCCTTTCTTCATTAGAATAATCTGGCTGAACTGTTCCATAAGGTGGAGACAACTCATTCATAGGAAAAGTTGTAACTACTATGGTAGGTTCCTTCCAAGTATAAAGACGGAGAAAAGGGGGATTAGGTACATGAGCCCAATATATTATCTCAGTTTCAGCAGAAGTGCAAGTAATCAAAGCACACACAGCTAGAAATAGATGTTTTGGGGTAAGCTCCTTTCCTGTATGACTAACCACAGACCGAGCCATAGAAATCAAGGCATTCAAGTGACCCCAAGTGGGAGGTGATAACCTTTCCTGATGATGTTGACATTTACTAGTCTGCGATAATGCCACCATTGTTTGGAGTGGCATCCCCCATCCTTTTTGCACCGCACCACTGTCTTCATTGGTCGGGGTCCGCAAACGGATCCATCGGCCGGGATGCCAGAAAGAGACTCAATTTCTTGTAGAGACAAAACCATATCTTTTGCCTTGTATCAGTAACTTTCCAGGTACCCAATCTGGAGATTCTCCTGTCTTAATCCAGACTTCCACTGGATCAGGTGGGAGTGATGATTCCTGTAAAAAATGCTTATCCGCACAAGATAAGACTTCTCCTTGAGGCAGATTTAAGAAGATAATAATAAACAATATTTCATATATTAATAATTTATGATTCCTATGTCCTAAGGTTCTAAATTCCTCATAATCTTGTGTATAATTCCTTCCTTTTAATTTTTTAATATACATTTTAATATATCCATTAGTTCATTCTATTATAGCTTGTCCTTGAGGATTATATTTAATTTTAGTTATGTGATTAATTTTATGGAATTCCAGAAAAATTTTAAATCACCTGCTAGTATAAGCAGGAACATTATCTGTTTTAAGGGTGGTTTGAATGCCCATAACAGCAAAGCAGGCCAATAAATGTTCAATACTATGATTAGTAGTTTCTCCAGTAAGAGGAGTAGCCCAAACAAATTTAGAATAAGTATCTATGGTAACATGTAAATATTGCAACCTTGCAAAAGCAGGTACATGAGTAACATCCATTTGCAATAAATCATTAGGCTGTTGACCACGAGGATTAACTCCAGTAGGCAATGTTCAAAGATGTAAAGGGTGACACACTGAACAGTGTCTAATAATTTGTTGTGCTTGTCTATAAGGTATTTTATAATAATTATGCAAAAATCCAGCATTAGTGTGTCTAGCATCATGATCAGCCTGTGCATCAACAAAAGAGACCAAAAGATCAACTCTAGCGTTGCCTTCTGTAAGTTGACCAGGAAGATTACTATGAGAACGCATATGCAAAACATACAGAGGATTAACATGTTGCCTTAGTAATTGTTGTACAGAAGTAAAGAGAGTATCTAATGGTGCTTTACTTTAACCTGAGAAATTACTGCAGAAAAAATATTCTTAAGTATGTAACTAACATATGCTGAATCAGTAATTAAATTACAAGCTTGAGGAAAATATTGAAGAGCATATACAGCTGCTTGCAATTCATTTTGCTGTGCTGAAGTATAAGGTGTAAAGAAAACTTTATATAAGTGATTATGCACCCAAAAAGCACACCTTTCCGTCTGATTGTGTTCCATCAATAAAAAGAGTAATTGCATTAGCAATGGGTACCTCAGCTATAATTGAATTCACTATGAAGGGATGAGTTTGAAGAAACTGCCAAAAAGCGCCAGCAGGTTTATTATAATGTATTAATCCTACAAAGTCTGCTAAAGCTATTTGTAAGGCATCAGTCTGTGCAAACAAGAATTGTAAAGAATCTTGAGGTACAGAAATATAAACATCATGTATATCTGTTCCACTTATAGCAATACTCCTATTACGACCCTACATAATTAATGTAGCAAGCAATTCCTCATATTTAATGAGAGTTTTTGGAAACGTGTGTTTAGTATTTATCCATTCTAAAGGATTCTCATCTTGAGCCAACACTGGAGTAGGATTAATACA
>NW_008333036.1:369566-378250 GCF_000622305.1 Nannospalax galili
TCCTAAATAGTGATAAGGCTCTTCTCTTTGTATCTTATCCTCTGCTATAATTAATCCATACTCAGCAAGATGTCTAGTAACTATAGATAGCAAAGTATTTAATAATTGATCATCTTTAGTAGCAAATAAAATATCATCCACATAATGTACAATCATTATAGACGGAAATTGTTTACACAGACCCAATAGAGCTTGAGCAACATACATCTGACATATAGTTGGAGAATTCATCATACCCTGAGGCAACACTTTCCATTGAAATCGACGATGAGGTCCCTGTAGATTAACATAAGGTAAAGAAAAAGCAAACCTTGAACAATCATCTTTATGTAAAGGAATAGTGAATAAATAATCTTGCAAATCTATAATAAGTAACTTCCAATCTCTAGGAATCATACTAGGTTGAGGTAACCCTGGCTGCAATGCTCCCATGGGATGCACTGAAGCATTAACAGCTCGCAAATCAGTGAGCAATCACCATTTTCCTGATTTCTTTTTGATGACAAAGATAGGCGAATTCTATGGCGATACTGAAGGCTCAGTGTGGCCTTTTTTCTGGTTGTTCATTGACCAAATGCTCAGCTGCTTGCAGCTTTTCTTCTGATAAAGGCCATTGCTTGATCCAAATTGTCTGAGAAGATTTCCATTGTATCTTTATAGGATATACATTTGACATTATCTACAAAGACATTAAAATTACGGAACTACCAAATAAGCTCCCCATTGTTCTAATACATCTCTACCTATAATATTTACTGGTAGTTCCAATATATAAGGTTTAACAACAGCCATTTGTCCATCTATACTAGCAATTGTTTTATATTCTACAGTAACATTAACTATTGATACTGGCTGAGCTCCAACTCCTTTGATATCACATTTCATTATCTGAGTAGTCCAATTAGATGGCCAGTCATCTTTTTTAATAATAGTAATGTCAGAGCCAGTATCAATCAGACCCTTAAAGGATCTATCTTGAATTTTGAAATTAATATGAGACTGTTGTGTTTGCAACATCATAGCCCAATTGACTAAAATAGGGTTAGTACTTCCAAACCCTCCAATCTGCTTTTTAGAAGAGGATCCTATAGGTATAAAAGGAAGAAAAATCAACTGAGCAATCTTATCCCCTATTGTAATAGAATATGAGCTATTGGTAGTAATCAAAATTTGAATTTCACCTTCAAAATCAGAATCAATTACTCCTGGGCTTACTATAATCCCATTAGCCGTTAAACTTGATCGTCCAATTAACAACCCCCAAGTTCCTATAGGCAATGGACCATAAATACCTGTAGGTATTTTATAAGGCATATCAGAGGATGTCAGTGTTATAGTTATGGCTGAGAGAAGGTCCATGGCTGAACTGCTGGCAGTTGCTGGGTTGAGGGAAAAGATGGTTCAGTGCCCCCAGTCGTTTGTGAGGGGCCTCAGGGAAGGCCCCAAACCTTATTTCCCGAAAGTTGTGGTCGAGATGTTGGCAAAGGCTGGTTATTTCTTAAGAATTTACCATCAATATTTGTCCTAAATCTACAGTCTTTAGCCCAATGCATACCACAATGACAACGGGGACATTTACCAGGTGACCAGGATGATGCTTTAGGGCACTGCTGCCTCATATGTCCCTTGGTACCACAACCAAAACATTTTACTTTCGATTTAACTGCCACTCTTTCTGGATTTATAGAAGTTGCCAAGGCTCGAGCATATCCCATAACATCGCTGGTCTCTTTTATAGTTAAAATACCTCTTTTGTAATCCTCATTTGCATTTTCATAAGCCATGACCTTTACTATTGCTTCTTGTGCAGCAACCCCAGGCACAGAATGTTCTACAGCCTTCTGAAGGAGAGCCAAAAATTCTACATATGGCTCCTGAGATCACTGAACAATTTTAAGCCATGGACCATGCTTTTCTCCCTCAGGTTGTATACGATCCCAAGCTTCAAGGCAGAACTCCTGAAGCTGAGCATGTATAGCTTCAGGTGCACTAACCTGCTGGGCAGGCAAATCATATGCTCCTGTTCCTGTTAGCATAGGATAAGTAATAGCTCTAATTTGTGGATCAGTAGAAGCAGCATTATCTCCAGCTAGGGAGGCAGCAAGGTCATAATACCACATAGTCCACTGAATATACTCTGATGGCTTCAATAATGATCTGCACAGAATTTTCCAATCACCTGGAGCAAAATTCCCATAATGATTAGCCAAACTTGGAAGAATTTCTTTCACATAAGGTGACTGTGGACCATAGAGTGTTACTGCCTTGCGCACCTTAGTAATATGATCTAGATCTATACCTTTATAAGTAGGTGGTTGTGCAGGTCCATTAGCAGTGGGATGTCGAATAATTGGAAATGCAGCTTTTAGTATGATAATTTCAGAGTCAGAATCAGAATCAGAAGTTTACACCAATAATTTTGCAAGAGCTGCTGTTACTCTAGATCTTTGTTTAGGTTTCACTTTTACTTTGGGTTTAGTCACAACCAATTTTTAAAATTTCTCAGATGTCAAGCCATAACTGAGGCCTCATCAGAATCTAATAAGTCCTCCATGTCATCTGGACACGAGAGGCATGGGGCTGGATAAGGAGGAGCTAAAGGCTCCTTCCTTGCAGAAGTGTCTACAGAAGGCTCTAAAAAGTAGCCTCTTGAATCTCCTTAGCAACTTTATTCTTTAACTCCTCAGGAACATCATAGAGATTAACTGCTTCACTAGAAGTACAAAAAACCTGAATTGATGACAAGCTATTTGGACCTTGATTAATTAATATAATAGCTGTTTTGATAAGTGCCCAAATCAAGCAGTATTGCATCTCCTGTCTGAAATGCTTTTTCCACATTTGTTCTGACCCTGTCCCAGACTTCCAAATCTAAAGTTCCTGTATCAGGAAACCATGAATTAAACTCTACAACTATTTGCACACAATTATCTATCTGTTTTCTGGAAACTTGTGCACCATTACTTTGAAGAATATGATGAATTAAAGAAACAAATGGAGTAGACTTACCTTGTCCCATTACCCTGCAAATAATTTTTAAAAATAATTTTTATATAAACCAACCAGCACCAGCTGGTCAAAATATCTGTCACCTCTTTTGGATGACTTGTACTTACTTACTTGGCCAAGACTACGTCACCTCCTCTGGGTGACTTGTACTTACTTGAACTGCAACTCTATCCTGATCCTAAGCACCTTCTCTGAGTGCAATGTTGGGGTCCCTGTTCGGGCGCCAGCTGTCACAGTTCAGTGACCACAATTCAAGCCTGATGGGCTTAGGGATCCTGAGGTATAGGTGCAGAAGAAATCAGTATGCAGGGGATTCAGAAATGTGCATGCTTTATTCTAAGAATCAACCTTATTTATAGTACAACAACAAGAAGAGAAAATGTTCTTCTCAAGCCAAATTATCTCATCATGATGTTTACAGTACCTTCATGATATCTGCAGTACCTTCGTGTTCCCAGGGCTCAGCCCTTTTTGCAATCGTACCTGTCCTTCCATGCCTATTAAAAATTCTGTTCTTTACTTATAACTTTATTAGCTACACAGCTCTGTTATACAAGCTTCCTTATGTACGTTTAATAGGGTTCAAGAAATAGTCTCATGATAGAAATAACTGCAGAAGAACATCCAAGTTCTCAGGGAACTGAGGCTTCCCAATTCAGCTCTGAGTTTACTTCAGATCAGAGCTCAGGCCTACACAGATGGAAATAATGAAGAAAAAATAACACTAATAAAGTATATAAAGTAATTACTGCAAACTGGAGATTATGTATACTAAAACCCAAAGTATATCCATAAACTGAAAATGTAAGTTAGGACTTGTTTGCCATAAAACTAAAAAGAAATGAATGATGAGGAAGGAGACAAATATGTGAAAAGCAGTAAAAATACAATATATATGCATATCCTAAACTTTGCCCTGTAGTACATAAAAATAAAAATACCTCATGAATAACTTAATCTTAGAAGTGTAAGAAGCTGGGCTTGGTGGTGCATACATTTACTCCAGTTCTTAGGAAACAGAGGCAGGTGGATCTTTCTGAAATCCAGGCCAGCCTGATCCATGGAGGGAGTTCCAGATCAGCTGGAGCTAGAGGGAGACCCTGTCTCAAAACAGGCAAAAAACAGAGATTGAGAAATATCAAAAAATATATGAATATAAATGATTACATGCACAAAGAGAATATAGATCATCTTATAAATGAACACAATCATAATTGATAAAATGCATAACATATTTTAAGTAAAAATAAAAGTAGTTAATAAAGTATGGAATGGAATTTCCTTAAACTGAAAATGGTATCTACTGAAACAATAAGAAACTGAGTTATGCTCTCTCCCCATATTCTGTTCCCCTCTACCTTAGGCCCAGGTCTGCTCCTGCTCTTCTGACTCAGATCTCTATATTAGTTTCCTAATCCAGAATATCTTAATCCTCTAGCATAGGCTGTCCCACTCCACCCTGCCTCTGGCTTCTTGATTAGCCTGCCTCAGAATGCCCTACCATCAAGAGAATTAAGATTCTGACCACTGTGTCTTGATTCTCTTGCAGCCTGAACAGCTGCACTCTCTCCTTACACTCTATTCCCTTTCTACCTTGAATCAAGTCCCACTGCTTCTCTTCTACCCCAGATCTCTGGACTAGCTTCCTAACCCACACTAACTTAATCCTCTAGCCTAGTTTGTTAGACACTCTTCAGCCTGTCCCCACCCCCACCTTGCCCCGAGTCACCTGATATGCCTGTCACAGACCTGCCTACTACCCTGGTAAATCAGATCCTGAATCTTGAGTCCCCTACAGCCTAAGCATCTCCACTTTCTCCCATACTGGGTTCCTTTCAACTCTCACCAGTGAAACTTTCTCATGTGGTGCACACAGAAAGTCACACTAAGTTTTAGAGAATAAGAGACTGCAGAGCGGGTGTCCTTGGATAGTACTCCTATATTAAACCTCACCCACCCATGGCTCAGTAGCCAGTGTCAAGAGAAAGGGTGGAAAGTTTGTAAGAGCCAGGGTTGGTGAATGAAAATAAACAGGAACTTTCAGAACACTGGAGACTTGCTCATATGAACTTGCAACAATGGTGGCAGCATGCACAATACCCATGCAGATTCAATCAGAGAGAAACTCAGTATAGAACTAGGGGGAATGGGCAGCAGGCCCTAACTGTAGCCCAGGAACTATTGGCAAGTGATTACTACTGGGTGAGGGAAAGTTGATCTTCTTTAAGGGAATGACTCTAGATATGTTGACTAGACTCCAGCAGATGAACTAGTGCTGAGGGATACCTGGGGTCAAATGTTTGACTAGATAGGACTTAACATACATGACATAATGTATGACATTCTGTGGTGGGGTATGGTGGGGCACATATGAGGGAGGGTGTCTAAATTTGTTTAAGAGCTATTATATAAAATTAGAAAAACTCAATAAAAATCTTTTAAAAATACCAAAAAATAGGAAAAAAAGAAACAAGAAATATTATTAACAAATATATAGTAATAATGAGAAAATACAAATTCGTAAAAATAATAAGACGTTTCACATTCAAAAGCATGACAAAATGAATGAATGAATGCAATGGAAAGTGTTGACAAAAATGGAAAAAATACTGGAAATACTAATTATTAAAATTAATGCAACCATATATAACTTAATATTATTTTGTGATGTTGAAAATTCTAATTCTCTGTGTCCCAGAAATAGTACTTTTGTGACTATAATTTGGAATAGCTCTGTCCAAGCACATCAAGGATAATACCACAAGAATATACACTGTATCTATTAGAAAATAAATCAATGAAGTATCTACAAGAGAATTGTTCATTGTAGTATATTCTCACAGTAGAATATTAAACCAAAGTAAAAGTCAGTAGAGTGCAAGGCAATGGTGCATTAGTTACTGATTAAAATACCAGACATGGTCAATATAAAGAAGGAAGGTCTTGCTTTGATTCAAAGTTCCAGGGTGCAGTCCACCATGGCAGGGAAGTCATGATGGCAGGAGCTTGTGTAACAGATCACACTGCACCTGCAATCTGGAAGCAGAGCAATGAGTGACTTTGACTTTTTACTTTCTCCTTTTTATTTGATCCAGGATCCCATCCTTTAGAATGGTGCCATCCACATTTAGGGTGAATCTTCCCTCCTTATTGAGCCTAACCAAGATAATGTCTCACAGGCATGCTCAGAGGACTGTCTTCATGTCATTTTAGATCTTGTCAATCAATAATTAGTAATCAGTAGTAATTATTAAATTATGAACAAATTTAGAAACACTCTATTGTGGGATTAAAGAAGAAATGTTTATTTTCACAAAAGGAAAGAATGTATATAAACTCTAAATGAGATAAATTAATCACTTAACCCTAAGTAGTCATGCCATGAATGTAAGTGTGGGCATGTCCTGGGTGAAAGGTCAGCATTGTATTACAGAGTATGACATCATTTTAACAATTATATTTGAGTGAAATGATTTCAGTAACTTTCCTTTCTTCCTGCTCTCCCTGAACTGGCCTAGGTTGAACAGCCTATATTGCAAGGAAGGATGGGTGGTTATATAACTCAGCTGTGAAGCTTCTGAAGGACTGATGTCATTTGCTCCCATGTCCCATACTCTAACAATCCACTTGGCTAGGGGCACTCTGATTGCTTGCTTGTAAGTTTTCCCTAGTTTCGACAGTTCCAGTATGGAGTATTTCCTAGCTACAGCACTGTTAGTTTTTTTTTTTTTTGTATCAATGGTTGAATCTGAGGGGCAGGTTTAACTACTTTTATTTTTAGGTCATTTTCTTTTTTACTATTATGAGTCCTTGGACCTTACACAAGTTAAAGTGTCCCATTCTTTTCTCTCTCTAAAGCTCTGCAATCAGATATATCAGGACTTCCCTAGCTTTTTCAGCTTTCCCTGCCTGGGGCACATCTTTTATTATGCAAAGTGGCCATGCCCCTTCTCTGGGCACTCCATTTGTGTCCAGAGGCAGTAAAAGATTTTCTGGCCTCTGGACAACCTTTAACAAATCTTCACATACCCACAACATACCCCCTTCTTTACAACACAGTTGTGGCCCATGCTTCTGCATGGCCAGTTCAGTTTTAGTTGCATTTTTATAATCCACTGTAAAAACCATATCAGCGCTGCCATCAGCTCTCTTGCTTTTTCCAAACTTCCACAGTTTGTCATTTAGCCCCTTCCTCCTGCCAACTTGCACCAATTCTGACCCACCAAATTTTCACCTTCCCACTCTCTGTTTTTCAGGGTCTATTGCTCAGTGTGCTATTGGACAAACCACATAACATTTTTATCTGAACTTTTTATGGTTTATGCCTTTGGTGGGGGAGAGGCTTACAAGGAAACAAGCACCTGGTGCACAGAGCTGCACCACGGCTCAGAGCCTGCCATTCCAGATCATAAGACTGCCACTCCAGATTGCTCCTGTGGCCCACCCATGTCACCGCTAGCTTTTGCCCACACCTCATGGGTCCACAGTCTAGCACCAGGTCAGTAAACGCTGGGCCATTCGTTCTCACACCAGGCCACTGTGCTCTGGTTGGCTCCAGTGCCATTATGGTGCCCAGAAGCCCCTTCCTCTGTGGCTAACTCTCCACAGTCAATTCTCTGCAGCAGACCCCACCCTTTGGAGGAAATGGGCCGCTGGGACACAGCATTTCAATATGGATGGGGGAAATTTCACAAGGTCCCACCTCTAGATGAATATCTACAGGTAACCAATGGCTGCTAAGGCAAGAAGAATCAGTTTACTCTAGGGACAAGTTACTTGATTGGTCACCCAGTCCTAAGTGGTCAGCCATAAACCTATATACAAGTGAATGCCACTAAATGTACTCTGTATATTGTATGTGTGTGATGTACATAAGAATGTATGTGATGCAACAATATTTATCAAGAAAGAGGTCTTGAATTAGAGAAGGAGTCTAGGAGAATGTGAGTGGTGGTGATGTAAATACAGTACTCATATATGAAATTTTCAACAATTAAAAATTAACAAAAAGAAACAAATGGTGGGGATGCTAGGGAAGTAGAAATCTTATTCACTTTTTGTGGGATTGTAGGTGCAGCCGTTATGAAAATCAGTGTGGTGCTCTCTTAAAAATTGCAAATAGAACTTCCACATGACATAGCTATACCTCATGAGCATATACCCAAAGGACTGTATATAGTACTACAGAAATACCTGAGTACACATGTATCTTGTTGCTTTACTCAAAGTAACTAGGAAATGAAATTAGCTACTTATCAACAGTTGAATAGATATTGAAAATGTGGTACATCTACAAAATGAAATTTTGTTCAGCATTGAACAATGAAATTATAAACCCCCCAAAGTTTCTTATATTTATTACGAATTTGATACTGTAAGGGGATGCATGTATGGAGGTGAAAATACAACTTTTGGGAGTAGTTCACTTCTTCCACCATGTGGCCTCTGGCAATACAACTCAGTTTATTAGGTTTGAATGGCAAGTTTCTTTACCCACTGAACCATCTTGCTGGTTTAGCATATTGTTTTTTCTTGTCAGTTTTTATAGGTAATTTTGATAAAATATCTATTATTAGGAATATTTGCAATGAGTAATGATCAATTATTTTAGTTTAATGATACCAAAACAATTTTGTTCCTTGGTATCTTATTAAGGATTTCAAAATCCTTTGGTA